>NW_028185805.1:478880-510592 GCF_003343005.1 Rhea americana | reverse complement strand
AAAAAAAAAAAAAAAAAAAAAAAAAAAAAAAAAAAAAAAAAAAAAAAAAAAAAAAAAAAAAAAAAGAAAGAAAGAAAAAGAAAAAAGAAAAAAAATAAATTTGGAATTTGTGGTTTTGTAGCTTTGGCTTCTTGCTTTGTTCTGGTAGAGTACATTCCTGGGCAATCATTGCAGCTCTCGATTTCCTACCTCTAAAACAGGATATAGGAAATGTCATCACAGGCCCAAATTCAGAAAGCATTTTCCACAGAATGCCATCTCCAGCTCTCCAGCAGTGAGCAGCCCCATATGCTGCTATGCACACTTTCCTTCCTACTCTATAGATTAGATATTACCAAGGGGTTCTGGCTTTCTTCCAACTCTTTTTTTCTGTTTTAAASAGTGTCTGCTATAATTCTGGCTACTCTTGTTTCCCTTAGAAAATCCGATCCCTACTCACTTCTTGGCACCAGTGTCATCCTGTGGCACGTTTCCACAGCCAAATTGAGCCCTGGGCAGCAAAACATGACGATAATACCACTATCTTTCTGTTTTCCTTTTTCATCTTGGCTTTTTCAGCTTAAAATCTGTAGAGCCTGGATTCCTTCTGCTCTCTAGCATGTTTGGAAGACGGCAGATTCAAAGAGAAAATTGGTGTTTGCTTCATAGATCAATCACATATTACATGAACTCTGTCACATAGCACGGATGTGGATGCTAAGAGTTCAGATGGTTCAGAAAGCAAAACTAATGAAAAACAAATTCAAAAGACAAATTCATAGAAGAAAACCATCCTGTGCTACTAATTACAGAGTTACACCTTTGGCTTAGAAAGTGCCTGAGCTGTGGCTAGAAGCTGGAGAAAACTGCTATTATYGGAAGCTGGAGACAATTTGAGGGTAGTATTCTCCTAACTGCCCCTGCTTGTACTTTTCCTCAAGAGAGAGTAAAATTTTTAGGGCAAGCTAGAAYTGTGCTCTAGGATGTTTGTATGTAAAAAGGGATAATAATGCCTTGTTGGTGGATCCTGYGGGAGCCCAATGTGACTAAGTTGCTGAACTGTTGCAAAGCCTCAGGCATTGCCAAATACAGACTTTGTGGGTCTGCAGGCACAGAGAGCAGCTTGAGCCAGATGGAGGGGAGAGGAAGAAGGTTTTTTTGCTTCTGGCACCTACAAGTTTTTATGTAGCTACACCTAACAGGCAAAAACCTAACAAGTCAGCTCCATGCCATAACTTCTTCAACTTGACATCTTGCCCACTCCTTTTTTTTAACYACCTGCTACGGTGCCAGCCTATTCATTAAATTTGAAGACAAACAATATTTAAAAAAAAAGATTTAAAAAAACTTAAATAACCTTTCAATTCTGCCAAATAAATGAAGGAACCTCAAGATCCTATTTTTTGAAAAAGGTGATTTTTTTTTCTTTTTTTTAAAGGATGTTCTTCCAGGCTGCCTGGAGAAGAGAAGACTAAGAGGGGCTCTTATCAACGTCTATAAATACCTTCAGGAAGGCTGTCAAGAGGATAGGGMCAGATTCTTTTCAGTGATGCCAAGCGACAGGACAAGAGGCAATGGGCACAAACTGAAACACAGGAAGTTCCACCTGAATATAAGGAAAAACTTCTTCACTGTGAGGGCGACAGAGCACTAGAACGGGTTGCACAGGGAGGTTACRAAGTCTTCTTCTCTGGAGATATTCAAAACCCTCCTGGATGCAATCCTGTCTAACATGCTTTAGGTGAACCTGCTTGAGCAGGGGGGTTGGACTAGGTGCTCTCCAGAGGTGCCTTCCAACCTTAACCATTCTGTGATTCTGTGATCTGTCAGCAGTAGACTATGTACCTTGGTCAGATTGAGATATACAATTTATGAGCCTTTTTCCTTCCAGTTAATTCAGATATATGCATTAGTCACTTCAGGAGCTCTGGACTTGTCTTGCTTGCTACTAAGTGTGAATGTGCCAATGGCCCCCTCTCATCTGATAACTTACTAAATTGGAAGAAACATGAGTCCATTGTGCCCAGSTTCATCTGTGCATGAGCCAAAGTATGATATTCCTTTAGCACAGATATAGCCATGTAGTTGGTATAATCCTTCTCCTTCCTGCTTTTTTTTCACATTCTCTCATAGTGGTAAACAGAAACAAACCTCATAGCAGAACTTTATTGCTGGCATGCACAACAACATCTCTTTCAGTCAAAAGTTTTCTCTCATCTGTCTTTTCAGGCTCTCTKCAAAATCAGACAGATGCTGCCACTTGATTTAAATATGGCTTAGATTTCATAAKATAAAAGCCAAAAAGTTGGGACCATGAAAAGGCTCCTAAAAGAAATATTTATATTCCACAGTGTTCCAGCATAGTTCAAGGCCTGACTCAAGACTAGCAACTGAGAATGTTCACAAAGTGATTTGAATCTTATTTCAAAGAGGCAGCTTCAATTTACTTAAATAACTTCCAGTTGTGTGCTCCATCCTGGGARTTTAATTAATACTCACTGATGCTTCCATAAATAAAGGGTCCATTACTAAATGAGAGCAGTGCCCACAGAAAAACACAGCTATTTAATAAAAGTTACTAGCACAAGACATTTTCTAAAAATAGTATAAGGAAATATTTCTTTATGTAGACAGTGTAGCTATTCACAATAATGTATGCAAAAATGGAATCACATTTCTGATTTTGAAGTTGAATTTTAATATTTGATTCTAGGATCCAACAGTAGTTTTTCAAGACTGGGTTCCATTTGCACAATTTCAAGATGTTAAAAGTACATTTGAAGAAGAGGGTATTAACCTTCCTACATTTCATTGCTCTTACTTTCCTCTGGATTCTCAGAAACTTCTTCTTCTTCAAGTGAAAAGAACTCCTCTATCAATTCCCATACCTTCCTAAAAAAGCACAATATACAGAAACACAATCAGTGGGCAGAAAATGAGACTTAAATCAGTGACAGCCAACACCTGGGTGCAAGCACAGGTGGTRTCAGAGAGTCTTTCCGTTATGAGCCACACAAAAGTAACTTAGACTGAGTGCAGCTAACTTCAGGCACTTGAGGTTGCTTATAGAGACAGAAAGATTTGTCACCAGAGGATGATTCATCCTCAGTAACATCTTGCTACCTCAGATGTCTGAAATTTGTTGGAAGAGATCTAGGCAATGAGCTGAGGAAATCCTTTTYGCTACCATTCCCCTGCATGCTCTTCTCAATTAGATGCAGCAGCACGGGAACATAAAGATATGCTCTTCTCCTCCAAGTGTTTCTAATACCAAGAGAGATATTTTCTAGACCTGGCATTATTTTCTGAAAATAAAGATGGTTTATATTTACAGCACTAGTCCATATCATTTTGTAATGCTGTGTGGRCATCATTGTATGCACAGCACAGCTTGCTTTCCTGTTGCCTACCCTTCCTACAATGACCTGGGCATGGATCAAGCAGTGCCATTAAGACTTGACAATAAATGGATGGGCTTTTTTCCTTATAAATATTTACTCATATTAAAATGAAAGTGTTTCATCTAATTTTGTAGCTGTATTCTGGTCACTGTCCACAAAGACCTGAGYGAGACAGTTGACTAATACAAATGATAATGGAAAGCTAAATCCAAAAGGAACTTCATTATTTGAACTAGAGGTATGGGCACAACCATGCCACTAGGAAAACAAATAAAACTACACGACCTAATCTATCAGTTTACAGCTGTCCAATTGTATTTGAGCTTTTGTATTTTGAGTATTTTTAATTTAGCAAATGAGCACTAAAAATAAAAGGTTTTTCATTGAATAGCTGCTCAGCCTGAAGAAATCATGTTCCTGCAGCAGAATGAAAGAAGAAATTTGGCTGAGTAAATTGCTTGCTGCAAACATTTTATTTAGCTATAGTCACAGGCTCAATATTTGCCCCCAATTCACTGGACAATTTCTGAGCACCTGGGGGAAGCTTCTGCTGTAGATATTAAGTAAGGATTAATCTATGCTTTGCCTCTAATTAAATGTCATCTAAATTATCTTATGTGCATTAAGGGCAAGGGATGATACAGTTTTGACTTCAGACAATTAGATACCCTACTACTATTATGCCTCAAGATAGATTTTGATTCAGAAATCTCATGCTACTATTGCTGTTTTGGTCTCCCTGATCTGTCCTGGAGAAAGGGAATAATGTCAGCTCTAGAAATATGATTCGTAACATTAGGAGGGCAGAATTTTGGACATCTATTTTATAAAGCAACTTATTATGCAAATATCTGACAGCAGTGTGCATCTTTAAAAGGTTTATACATACGCTTTGCTGGAAGCAAAATGTTAGAGTCTTTCTGTTACATTTTTTAAAACATTTAGTGAGAACACTTCCTTAAATATCTCAGGGCTAATTATTTTTAATAATTAACATCATACAAATGAGACTAATTAACCTTGTATTCAACTATATCTACTACTAATTACCTCAATGTTTTATTTATAATAACCTTTTGACTGACTGATTGTTCTGTTTTAATAATGTTGCCAAATTTTTACTTTTCACAAAATAAGTCTCCTTATCCCTTTGGACAGAATTGCATTCCATTTGTTTCCAAGCTTTCTCTGTGAAATGGCATTGATTTTTGTCTGTGAAGTCCCATTGCCCTTCCAGTTTAAACTGCTGTCCTACCTTTCAAAAACAAAGAAATACCAAAAAGTAGGCTAATGCACTGCCCTGTATTTTCTAAGCAACTGTCTATGCAACTGCACCTTAAATCCTTCAGACCCTTAATATGGCAGTGACAATTTCTCCCTAAATCACAGTCATGTTTTATTTCCACCTGCTGTAAGGACCAATGCTTTAAATCTTGCACAGCCTACAAATCACATTTCTACTTTTCTCCACCTAGGGAGCATGTAATTTTGTAATTGTCCATAAGCTCCAGATCTACTAGTGCTCATCTCTGGCAAAGCAAATCTTGCAATTTGGCCTTTAAACAGGAGGCCAGAAATATGCTATTGTGTAATAACCGCTTTCCACGTTGTTTGTGGGGAGATTTTTTTTTATTTAGATCTCATGYGTTACTCTAGTGTTGTTCTCTTCCAATTCTTCCCCTTCCCCTCATTACACTTAATGAATGCATCCATTCAGAAAATTTTAATAAYGTAATATACAGTAACTTCATATCATAAAGCAGGTCACTTTCCATGTTCATGAAATTATCATATATTAGTGGGCTTAGATCATTAGGTAGCAGCTCATGAACTGACAGCTAACTCAAACTGCCATCCTCCAACAACAAAAGTGCTGTGAGTGCAGAGACTACTTGTAAACTTATGTTTGCAATTCCAACTTAATTAAGAATCCAAAACAGTAAATTAATTGAAGCTTAACCTTAATTTTAAGACCCTCACAAGCTCCTAAATCCAGCATGTTCTGTTTTAAGTTAAAAGTGATTTGAAAATCTTTATATTTCATAAGATCTGAGTTCAAGGTTCTGTATTGCTAAGATTCAAGACTTTTGAAATAAACATTTAGGCTTTTTTTTTTTTTTTTTACTTTCCCAGCACAATTTGAATGTTAAAAATTCTGCTGTGTCAGCAAAACAGACCTCCTGTAACCCTAAGTGTTGGCAATAGGATGATAATAGAATCATTCTTTTCTACATTCATGCATCATTTTCTTTTCCATCTGTAAGTATCGTCTTGGATTTTTGCCACCAATCTCATAACTGTAACACTGGAAGTGTACAGCTCACAGACTCATACAAACACAACGGATGTTTTTGTGCCTATGGCACAAAAAATAAGACCTGACATCTAAATCTCAGAAACCACTCACATAGCATAGTATTATGGTAACAGGAGACAACTCCATAATATCTGCCTAATGTCTGAAACACAAAAAGGTTGATCCAAAATACAGGAAGGTCAGCGAGGCTTTTCATGGATTGCTYAGGCCTTTTTCTAAGCCGCAACATCTCCCTGCAACTGATAAATGAAAACATTTACATTGCACATGCAAATRTAAACCAACAAATTAGGCATGCAGTAAAGCAAGAAGTTAGACCTGCCTAATTTGCCYGGATGCAGTGATTTCTTGTAAGGATAAATTTACTCCCTTAAATTCTAACAATAAACTAGACTTTTCGGCTATTTTATAGATCTAGTTTTTCAATTCATTTTGAGCTTTAGTTATGGCTGAAGGTTGCTCACTTTTTGCAAAACTGCAYTGCAGGCCTGAAAAGCAAACCTGTGAGCAGCACTTAAAACTCATGCCAGTCTGATACCATGTATACTATATATGTTGAAGCTTGTACCTAGYTGAGTATGTGCATTTCATGGCATTAATGGTCAATGATTAAGCAGAGATATCCTCTCTTCTTTGCTATTTTACCTTGGATGACTCCTCATCCAAGGCTTCTGAATGTTAAAAAMATAACATGAATAAACAGAGTCTTAGGATAGAGCTAAATACTGCAAGCACCACAGCAACACATAAATTCACTATTGATAGGTGGCCAGAGCCACATGGTTTAACTTTAGCTTCTTAAAGCAAGCTAACTCAATTGCTTGCGATTGACCCTGTAAACCCACAGAAAAAGAAAAAGAAAGAGAGAAAGAAAGAAAGCAAGAAGGAAAAGGAAAGAAAAAAAGAGAAAGAAAGGAAGAAAAAAATTATGTGAAACAAGCCTAGGAATCTCAAGCCAGTTCCAATAGGGAAAAAAAAAAAATTACAAAAGAGATACCAAAATTGGCCCTGGTGGCAGACAAGGGGCAGAATTCCTCCAGGTGAAGTGTGAGAAAACATTGGTTGGACACTGTGGGAAAGCTTAAAAGGTTTTCACAAGGGCCATAATGTGTCTGTTCTGTATTAACAAGTAACTGAAGCAATCAGGGATGATAATCAAACACTAACCATAATTCCCACTGTTAATTTTTCTTAGTTTAACACACTGGGCTGTACTGAAGTCAAGTCTATAGTCTCTGATTATGACTCCAAGCTGCTATTGTATGCGCTATGCAAGCAACATGCAGCTGCTATTAATACCTAATCTTTCTAACTGTGGTCTCACAAGTTATTAAAACACGTGTTTCCATCACTCTAACACTTTCTGTGTAACTATAATGGCATAACATATTTGAACATTACAGACTTACTTTTGATTTTCCTGCGTGATATGCAGTTTATCTAAAGTTTCTGTGATACTGTCTTCAAGTTCCTGTAAAAAGAAATACATATATTTAGAGAAATATTGAAATATCTTTCAGTGGCTAAGAAAATATCTGCAGTGATATTAATTGGTGATGTGTCTGATCAGCATTTAAAATACTCCAATATTTTTACTTCATTAACCTTGACAGAAATTATAGTAAGTAGTTCCTGTGTGATACGAGTTTTAATTTAACACTACATCAGAAGTTATGCATGTCTTTGATTCTGACATAACGCCTCACTTCTTGCCAACTCTCATACCGTGAGGAGAACTCTACAGACAGTAAATCCAAGTCTTAATGTATAAACATGGAAGGGTGTTTATAGCATTGCTTTTGTTAAAGCAATTATTTCTATACAAATTATTTGATTTTTGTCTTTCAGTATACATGTCCATTCCTGGTTTTTAGAGTGAACTACTAGACAAAACTTTGTCTGGGTGCTACTAGCTTTATGTTTCACATTTCAATAACATCTAAACAAAGCCTACTCTTTTGGCTACTAACAGAGAGAGCATCAGGCTTCAGAGTGTTCAGTGAAGTATTATCTGAACCAAAGATTGTTTTATTCAAGCTATTACTCACTTTTCTTCTCTTTTCAGGCATCTGTCAGTCCATTTATTTTACAGAAGTCTTTCCAGGCTTTTCTTGCTGAGCTATTCTGTGAATTTTAGAAGTTGCAGCTATCTACCATAGGCTCTCTTACCTCATTCCAGTGCCTTCACTACAGCTGGAAAATGGGAGCTTTTGCAGCTTTGATGTAAATATTCAAATCAAAGCACACTGATAGCTCTCTTCAGTAATAGCTGAATATGTATCTACTACCTTTCTACTTTCTAGCCAGCTGTTCTCAGCAGGCCTAATCTGGAACCTGCTGAAGCCAAAGAGAAGGTTTCCAATTATTTGGGATTAGACCTAGTGACAGTAACTCATGCAGAAATTAGTTTGCACTATGCCTGAATCRCACTGGGGCCTAAAGAAATAACTTACTTTTATTTGGTATTGAAGAAATATGTTTGATGAATTGATTTTCATAATTTCAGTCTGAAAAGGCAATATCATAGATCAGTTAAATTGTCATAAAACATTTCAGCAAAAGCAAATGCATCAAACTGACTTACCTATTTAAAAATGTAATCTGTGTGGGAAAGTACACATTGTACTCGTGCAGCATTATGAAATCATGTTTTAAAAGAATATGGAAAAGCACTAGTTTAATTAGCTTGCTCGTCTTAAATGATAATATGCTTGCTCTTTCAAAGGAGAGATGTTTTAAATGATGAATTATTATTATCAATAGTAATAAAAACTCAGTGAGCCTACACAGACATTCAGCCAAAATATCCTTGAAGGGCTAACTCTTCAGTGGTCTGAAGGGGCCTCTCCACTTCCCCTCCTGGCTACTTAYGGAGTATCAGAGGTTTCTCTCCCTTGCCTGATGTGGCTGTCTCCTGAGGCAACAACTATACAACACTGCCATCTGCTGCCTCTACTTTTTCATTACAGTAAGACAAAGCCCAGTACAACAAAAGCCGTACCCAATAGGATTAGAAATTTATATTTAAAGACCTTCTGAATTCTCATAATGTTTTTTTTTTTTTTTTTTTTTTTTTTGAAAAAGCAAGAAGAGCAACTTCTCAGAGTAGCTGTTTTTCAGAGGACCAGACTTCATATACACATTTCTCACGTCGCTGCAGCAGCACCCCTTACACACTGAAGGTGCACAGAGCCTAAGATCGCCTGCTTGCCAACAAAGAAGGGAAGGTGTCATGACTAGTTGCTATTATTCATTGTTTTAATATTTTGATACTAAGTACATTTGTCTAAATTAATCGAGTTCATCTTCTCCACGAGCCCCCTACTGATGCTTGGAGGCCTGCCGATTATTTTAGAAACAAGTGACAGACTCCTATCTTGTGCTCTTAGGTAGCAGCACAAGGAGTTATTTGAAAGAGCTGGCTGGCAAAACAGCAACTTTGAATATATCTTTCAATTTAAAGGCATCCAAGCATGATACAGGAACACAATGGCAGTCTTTATGCCTGAACTGTTAAAGACAAAAACAAAGATTTGGGGCAATTTTTGCAGTTTTTCTCAGCTTTCCTGTGACTTTTTGGCTGCTCTGTTTTACTCTCAGTGCAAATAATTAAATGGATTATATGTCATGTCAGCAGCTATAATTCTGCTTTAGAGGACAGAAAGTTTGGAGAAATGTTTGACCTTCCAGATGCTTATCCAAAACCAATCTCTACATAAACATTCTGCTGTTTGCCCACCATTAACAGTGACACATTATTCCCTGTTCATGCTGACTGTACTTTTAGCTTCTATTTAGCCGCATGAAATCACCTCCTCACTTCACACAGCTGGAACTCTTACTAGTGTAACCAATGACAGGGAGGGACRGGTTAAAAGCGGCTTCATTGAGATCATGCACTGTTTCTAACTGCACAACTGCCAGTAGAAAAGGAATACTGGTTTTAATGCTGAATGTGCCATTGCTGCAGAAATTTGCAAGTGTTTAACTTTTATAGTATAAATGGTCCTCACATAGGCCACATTCAGTATGCAATTTTTAGCACATAAGAAAATCTCGGCAAGTTCTGTACCTTGGATTGTATAGTATTCAGAACAGGCCTGTCTCCCACTGTTTGCTTTGTACAGCACCAGTCACAATGCAAGCTCAAGCAAAAATGATGGTGCTTACTGTACTACAAAAAAATAAAGAAGTAATAGCACTACTCTGTAATAAATATGCATGTTAATATTTGTATTCTTTTTCTTCTATTAAAAATCAATAATTTGAGCTCAGCAATCCATCACAGACCTCTTGTTTTCAGTCTAGACTTAAAACCTACCCTTCATTTATGTGGCTGAAATGTGTTCACATATATGGTCATTTATACCCCACATGAAAGATTTGCAGTCACATTCAGGTATTTAAGCACCTAGAAATGAGATTCCAGCGATTACTAGCACTGTGCTGTCATCAGCACTACACTATCACTGTCCCTGTTGAAGTCATTAGGCATTTCAGCACTGATTTCAAGGGTGGATGAGTTAGACAGCTCAGGATACTTCAAAATCCTACCTATTGGTGGACATTATTACCATCCTCCAAGCTGAGAAACACAACAGGTTAAAAATATGCTGCTCTAGTTGTTTAATAATTATTTGGCTACAAAATTCCCAACTTGTGACACAAATGGTGAAATAACCCCTATGTCCATAGACCACCATCTACAGTAAGGGTCAACTACAAAGCACTCTATTGCAGRGTAAGAGCCTGGACACTGTGGTAACTAGAGCCAGAGGATGGCCAGGGCTAGATATACCTGTTATGTTCTCAGAGGATAAAATAGACTGCTAAGTGCCAATCTCAGCTCTAGAGAGCCCATGATGGTAGTACCTAGACATCAGCACTTCTCAAGATACCTTGCTAGAAAGTATTTAGAATTAATGATTTCTTGCCTCTACATCTCTGAAAGTGTTCGTCATATCTACCATCCCAGCACAAGCCATTCTTTCTTTCTTCTCAGTCTCCAGTATCATCATTTCCTCCCATGTGCTGAGAACTTTACACCTCATTGATTCAAGCTGTTCAGCAACAGAGGGAGTTTCTGCTACTACCTCTTTTGTCTCATGGTCACCGCAGGTTTCTGGAAGTATAAAAATGCACACATGGTTGCAAGGACAGAGCTGCCAGTGAAAACTACCTGGTGTCTATGGCTGTGTCCACAGTGCTTGCAGTAGACATACCCAACTACAAGCTTGAGTTAGCCAAGCCACGTAATAAAGGCCAAGGACACCCACAACATTGCACCCAGGTCACCTGGTGCTCACACTCACTCTACTCATATTTCATTTCAGTCAGACTGATCTCTGCCCCACACCAGCTGTGCCACCCATCTTTGCAGTCACCCCAACCAAGACAATTTAAGCATTTCATTCAAAAACATGGACAAGCTCTGGATACAATGAGAACGCAGCCAAGGAGGAAATCCATGCTACATCCCCTACCAGCATGGAGAACTGGTAACAGCATGTAAGGAGCAGAATAAACATGCCATACCCCCTTAACAATCTAGAAAATGCACTTAAGAAGTACTTTCTGGGCCAATTTTGTTTTCGCCTACATTAAAACAAGAAAATAATGTGAGCATATGAGCTTYAAACAAATAACATTTTAAGGTAAGTGTGTGAGAGCCATCTCACATTGAATGCCTGCCTTTTCAAAAAAAACCACCCAAACCTCCCACCAGTAATCCTAGCTCAAAGCTGGAACGTCCAGTGGGGGGGGGGGGAGGAAATCTGCCTATGATGGTAAGGTCTGTTGTTCCCTCAGCATGCCCCTGCACTAGCACTCTGTTGATCAGGCAGATGGTATAAACACTAAATGTGGTCTAGGGCAGAGCAGTGGCCTTGGGGAACAGTCTGAAATGCCATGAGGATAAATGGAGCAGGGTATTTATCTCAGCAGCAGCAGGTGCTGGCTCTGTGCACACTGCTGACAGCTCTGGCGGGGAGCAAGCCCTGGGCTAGGCTCCCTGGGGAGCTGCCGCCTCTGCAGGAGCTCAGAGCTCAGTGCCTCCTCTGCAGGAGGAGCTGCCAGGGTGGCTTAGCCTCTCTTAGCTGGTCTATGTCTAGCCTTCAAGACCCTACACAGCCATCTCATCCTCCTGCCCAGCCAGGGTCTTGTCTGTGTTAAAATCTCTCTGGCTTTTTGCAGCTTTTGAGTGAGCTCACTCAAAGCTGCTCTGCTGGTCTGCACCAAGCTGTCCTTCCTCCTGCTCACTCTGCCCTGGGGAATGACATGTGCCCAGCCTTTGACGGGGCTGTAGAGGAGGAGGGGGAAAGGTGTGAGGGACTTGGGACCTCTGGAAGGAGGCCCTACTTCTGGAAGTGGGCAGTTGGTGCCTGCTGCACTGTGGTGAGAGCTGTATCATGGGTCCTTGCCTCCATCCAGCCCCTCACGAGGCATCTGGGGAGCATGAGGAGCTGCAGGCACAAACAAATAGTGTCCCTTACTCCCAGAGGGCTTGTATAAATAAACTGCTTTGCCYCCTGGCAGCACTGCACCTCCATGTCACACTGTGCTCTCACTTGTGGGTCCATTTCTTGGTGTTTGTCTGCAAAGGGAGGCTATGAAAAGCGGGGCAGCCAGGAGAGGTGTCAGGGTGCAGGGCTACACCTCCCAGGCTCTGCCACTACTGAGCGCTCAGAGAGGAGAGAGCCGGGAGGGAGGAAAGGCATCAGCAAGGGGAATGGGAAGAGGGAGAGGAAGAAGTGGTCTGTCTCTGCGGTGCAAGATGCAGCTGCCAGTGGTGCAGCCGCCCCCCCCACCGCCCCGGCTGACTGGAGCAGTGAGCAGAGCAAGAAAATTCTGGTGGCTCAAGTGCCGCCCTGGAGCTCCAGGGACTTTCAAAGCCAATGGTAGTTCGTTAGCCACTTCTGCAATGTAACAGCTTTGTGCAGTGTTGTCAGATTCAAGACTATGCCACTGTGCTGGGTAATGAGGATGTTTTAATGATTAAAGGCTGCCTGTTGTGATCCCAGAACACCTAAATTTCCTACTTCCCGAGCAGCTGTCGATAGGCAGCCAGCCCCTCTCTGCCTCCCTCTGGTCTGCGGTGCAGTATCTACATGCAGTCAATAGTTCAGTGAGGGATGACAGCATTGATGAAAAGCGAGGCAGACTGGAGGAAGAGAATACGAGCCTGACTTGAGCTGTGTGCGGCCTTGCATGGTGAAAGTGTACGACTGTGCTTCCTGCCTCTCCCCCAGTCCCAAGGGCCAACCGCTACCACCTTTGCAAAAATCCTTTCCTTTTACACAGGCCAGTCAAAATGATAGAGCTTATTTTAYGCAAAAACATTTCTCAGAAATGCCATGGCCTAGAAAYTTCTCAKTGTGTCCTTTTATGGGTCAGGCTGRTTACTGGGTGACCTGGTAGGGGTTTACAGAAATGCTACTTGGAAATAATCAAGTAGTGCCTTTTTATTTTAAAAAGGTTAGGAAAACATTTTATTTAACTCCCCAAAAAATCTATTATTTTCTCTTGGGAAAATCATAAGTTCTCATTTGAAGTTAACATGAAGAAAGTATTTTTGATTACTCAGCACTCCGCCTCCCAAAACAAAAAACATATTTTGCACAGCCTTGTTCTCTGAAGCACCAGCACTTGTTAGCACATTTACATCCCCAGTTTCATGGCTGGAGCTTCTAAATATAASTGTAACACAAAAAGAACAGCAACATTTATATCTTTTTTGACATGGCTGGTTTTGATTCCTCAATGTGTAATTGAGGAAGGTGAGGAGGGGAAATGTGAGGTTAACCGAACAAGTATTTTTTAAATTAGTAACTGATAGGGAAGGGAAGAGGGAGAAACCTTTACCCACTGCTTGAATGTCTTTTAGCTCATTTTATGCAAAACCATTTCTCAGAARTGCCTTGGCCTAGAAACTTCTGATTGTTTTATTCATTAGTCCTGCAGGAGAGCTAGAGCCAATGACTGATTTTATGGGGTTTTTAGTAGTTGGCTGCAAAGCTTTGGAATTCAAAAATTGTACCATGCTGTAGAAATGCACACATTCAGGGCAGCTGCATCCAGGCATACGTTCATTGACGTGAAGACAGTTACACTAGGGAGAAATTGGGGCCAGTTTAATTTCTGAGGAAAAAAGAAAAAGCAGAAGCTGGTTTGATTGTGCAGCACTATTCCTACTAAAAGTATTTATAAAAGAGAGGTAGATACCAGCAGTAAAAACCACATACAGTGAAGGTAACGAGTCCACATAGCCTGCAGTAGAACACTGGACCACTAACACATTGCACATAAAGCAGGTTTGTTTTCCTCTTTCATCAGAGCAGTGCTATCAGACATCAGGCATTTCATATCACAACTTAAACACCTATTTCCTTATTTACTGCATTATAACTTGCAAACCACTATGTTCTCATGTTCTGGAAGAAAATTGTGCTTTGAATATAGCTTTTCAATAAAGTCATAGAATACAGATGTACTATATGGCCAGATCAATCATACTGTATTCTACTCTGATGACACTTCCAAATTTTAACCAGTTCCACAAATTCACTCAGCTTTTCTTTTTTTCCTCTCACAACTTTCTAGATTTACATATATTACRTTACTATGGATAATTCAAAGGTTCTGATCTAGATTCCATTGATCAAAGGCTTTATTAAAAGACATAGTTTTCTCAGGAAATACATAAGTAGACTGTAAACCTCATTGATGTTATTAAAYGAAGAAACCTAGCAAGCAGCCAAGAAGGTCTGGAGTTTTGTATGAATAACTAGAGCATCCATGACTGATACAGTGAATGCTGAAAAGCAGCTTAGGAAGGCCTATAAAATCACATGATCACATGATAAGCATGAAATACAGTTATCACACTTCTGCCAGCTGAAGGGTTTTGCATACCATCCTCTGAGACATCTTTAACTCACCAGAGTGTTGTGACTTCTACAGTGACAGAATCAGGCACAGACTCACAGAGACAATTTGGCAATTCTCTAGGTTCCTTAAGCGTTGGAAAGTCTCCCATTGACATCCACAGGTTTTAGATGAGATCAGGAATGAAGCAAATATGTTATGTACCTGACTTCATTAGGTGCCAGCACATTGTCATCATACTAACAGAAAAAAACCCTCATCAACTGAGRTATTTTTTGGCTTGGTTTTCTTTCAAACCATTTAGGACACCTTAGTACCCTAATTTGGACCATATTTCATTTTCATTTGAGTTAGAATTGTCATATCACTCACCTGTTTTATCCTCAGGGCTCTGGCTCACCCACATCACCATTTTTAATTCATTCTGCAGTCTAGAACAGAACAAAGGAGAACAACACTGTAGGGTGATCACAGATGTGTTTTCAATACCATACAATGAGCAAGGCATGAGCAYAAGTTAATGCAGATGACCCCCCATTTCTTACAGTAATCAAGATTATTACTGATACCTAGAGGCAAAATTCTGCTCTAATATAACATAAAGCAAATTTAAGCTCACTTAAAGACAGTGACGTGACTCCAGGTGATCTGAATGCTCAGTGATGCAAAGGAGAGAAAAACTGAGTGTGTGAAAAGCTAACAGGAGTCAGACRGTCACCCTCTGCTTCATTAAAATGTCAGCTTCTTTTCCTGAGAAGGAAAACTTCTTATTCACCTAGTGGAAATACTGAAGCAATTACATATTACTTATAYACATAGCGAGCCATATAGGTTGTACAATAATATAAGTGGACAGTTCAGTTCTTTGTATATATTTCAGCATTCTGACTTCCCCTCTCCTCACCAGAGCTTCAAAATCCTTCCAGATGTTCTAACTTTACTAAACAATGTTATTTTAAAAGAAGTTATCAGGTTTGTGTGAAAATGTTTTCCGTTTGCCACTGGCCAAAGATGGTTCCCCCATATAAAGAAAGAATTACACATGACCCTTGGCAAAAAGAGGAAGARTTTGGTGTTAAGCTCTTAGTATCAATGAATGCATGAGAACATCAGATTTTGATTGTTAGCTTTCCTGCAAAATTAGAAAGCTATCAATTGGACAGTGCAACTTCCTACGCTTTTCTGGAAACAAATTACTGTCCAGGCTCAAAAGGTCTTAAAGTTATAGGATTTTTATCCTATAGTAGTCAAATCTTTCAAGAATTCCTTCAGATCATTCTGGGTTGTTCATCATTATTCCCTTTCAGCCCTTTGGCAGAAAACAAAATGTCATATTTTTTCTCCTTTACTTCTAAAATATTTATGAAAGCTTACACAAAAATCAATCTCTGTAGCCTAGATAAAATTAACATATGTGTGGTCTATAAATATTCCACACCATGTCCCTGATCCATCTTAAATTCATGGCAGCTTGACTTTATCCCACTCTACCACATCATGAATTCTCTCTCTGTAGACATGTGTACATGTGTTAGAGTACTGGGCCCCTGTTAATTAGCATCCTGACTGTTTACACTAGGAGAAACTAGTGAACATGAGTCTCTCTCGTACTCCAGTATCATAACTGCAGAATCACAGACAGTACATTTTGAAAGCATAGTGTAAATACTGTAATGTGTACACACTAAATACAATGAAAACAATCATTGCAAAGCAGACATAAAAGACCTCTTAGAGTATCTAATCTAGTTAGAGTAAGAAGAAAAAAATTTAGAAGAAAAAGGCACGGAAAAGAAGGGAGAATCATCAGTTGAGTTCAAGACTGACTTGTTAATTCTTCGGATTGCTGAAGGACAGTGGAGTAGRGAAGAAAACAAGGAAGTATGTATGCAAGATCTCCTACCAGGACAGCTTTCAAGCCTAAAGGTTGGAGGTCTAGAATTAAACAGCAACAAGACCAAACATTACGGGTGGGCAAGTCAGATCAGAGCTTGGAGCAAGCAGAAGAAGGTTCAGAAGCTGCAATACAAAATATCAGGGGAAAGTTGAAGACAGAGGCATGAAAATGCTAGGTCAGTCTGAAGAAGGCAGAGTGTCTCAGGAAGTTTGAAAATAAATCAGACAAAATAAGGAAGTCAGACTAAGTCCTGTCTTGGGCTAGAGCACACAAACACAAGCACAGGTTACGCTGTCTACACAGCGAGGAATGAAGCCAAGGACTCAACAAAGTGACAGCTCCAATGCCTGATGATGCAGGCTGCAGTCCTTGTGGTCAGCAGATTTCTCTGTAGCTACAWAAGCTCTTTAGTGGAGATGAGTCAGAGTCAGGAATGGCAAAACAAAAATCCCTTTCCCCTGCTCAGAGCTAAACTGTGTCTCCCATTGCAACTGATACAAGAAAGGGGAGAGAGGGTGGAAATGAACCATATAATAAACAAAGCAGAAAGTTTTTTATCTAGAGGAGGCCATACAAAGGGTATGATTCCTTGGCTTTCTGTTTAAGAGCAGAAGTCTGTAAAACTGCTCTTTTTTACAACTGATTATTTGTTGCTGCTTTATCCCATCTACGCGATAGTCACTAGAGGGTCAAGAGCGTGCAGGTCTCCAGCATTAACAATACTTACTCTTGGTTTCTTGCCAGGGCAGCTTTCGCCTTCTTCATAAGAACCTGCACATCTTTCCTGGCTGCATGTATTTCTTGAGCCTTTGAGGGTCTTGTTTCCATTCCTTTGACCTGAGCCTTCAAAGTCTGCAAATGTAAAAACAAGAGTAAAATGTGAACAAATGTAAAATGTATCTTTGGATAATATTTTCTTCTCTGAAGATTGGCATCAATATTAAAATTAATTTTTCAGTAAAATTCAGTTCTGATGGAGACTTCTGAATGAGCTGGGCATGAGAGTAAGAGCTGACATGGCCAGGCATGAACTAAAAAACTATGGTGGGTTTTAGAGTCACTTAAAGAAGTCTGCAATTGGTAGATAGGGTTGTTAAAAATAGAATAAGCACTGACTAAATAGAATGACTAATAGAACAAGCACTGGTTGCTTTTGTATATCACAACAGGCCAATAACAAAGACTCAGACCCATCCAAAACCCTTGCTTCCAGAGAATCCTTTTGGGTGTTTTGCTGCTTAGCAGCATGTTACTTATGCTAGACAAAGCACATATAGGCTGTCAGACATGCCAGGTTCATCATTACCATTCATTGTGGTTTCAACAGATTGTCAATAATTCACAGAAGCTCCCAGGCTCAGCACCAAAGGGAGCGGATACCTGGGATGAGATCTGCAGAGTATATCCAAAGGATGTGCTCAGGGTCAATTGAGAGCACTCATCTACAGAGCCAACAAGGGAGGTGGGGGAATCGTTTTGAAGTATGGAAGGTAAAAAGAGGAAGAATGCAAAAGTATCAGGTAAAGAAGCACAAAATGGACTCAAATCAATAAAGAAAAAAGTAAATATGCTTCTCAACAGGTTAGATCTGCCAGACCCAGAGCCATGAAGCGCATGGTGAAGAACTGGGCCAAGCACGACACATCTTCTCTCAGGGTACCATGTGGGCTAGCAGCTCCTTGGGGCCAGGGCTGGTGTCAGAGTGCTCCTAGTGGGCCAGGGCTGGGCCTCACCACCCGGATCCCTTTTACTGTCCCAACAGAGCAGGGCAGTRGGAGCAGCCCAAGCCCTGGGTATCAGGAACCACTGCAGAGATGGGACCAGGCCAAGGCTGGGCCAGGCAATCACCCATGGGTCATGGTTAGGCTTGGCAGGGATCCCCTTTCTCTTCTTCTACCAGAAGTGAGATGTCACTGGTGAGGGAATGGGTGTGTGGCACTACTACTGCCAGGCTTATACTAGTGTAACCCCCTGCACAGCAGGACTTCTGCAGAACGGCTGCCGAGAGAATAATATGGTCCTGCTAAGGAGGAAATGACAGCTTGTAATACTGGCACCTTCTTCTGCCATGTTTATTGCCCTTCCTTCTATTCAAATTCCAATTTTACTATCCCTACGAAAAAGAGGCAGAACGTTTACCTGAGGCAGCCACCTCATACTCTGTGCAATGGGCTGTATGATTCTAATGTGCCTATGTACCATGGCCATAATGATCTGGACACAGGGGATGTTTTCTTTGCCACTTAGAAGGGCGAATTTTTCCAAGATCCAACATGACTCTTCTAGGAATGAAAGTGAACCTACTTATTTGTTTCATAAGAGACCACTAAAACAGTGCTCAGATAGTGCTCATTTTCTGTTACTAACAACAGGTGACATATCCAAATAGGTGATAATAAGTTTGATCGCAGGACTAAGGTTCTCAAAAAGATGAGAAGAAAGACTCATGTCTGTTTGTCCATCTAAAAGCACCTATTTTCAAAAAACTAAGACCTTATGGCTTAATTGAGAGCTAATGTTAACAAGTAAATACTACCTTGTATCGTTCTGTAGGCAGGGAGTCCAGAAGTATCATCATGTACAGCTCATATTCATTCTAAACAAATTGAGAGGAAGGAAGAACATTAGAAACATTAGAAAATGTCCAGGGATTACACAGTCTGATTCCACTCTGATTCCAGAAAAATCATACTTCTTCTGCTAGTGCCAAAAGATTTACTTCTGTTTTTGCACACGATCTTGTTCAAAATCCACCAAAGCTGATAATTTGGATTTTGCCCTTGCCAATGTGATTCTCAGCACAGATCACCTACCCATCTTGCTTCTCTTCCTCAAGAATGTCTTGAGTTTCACTGTCTGCCACCTATTTTCTTCTCTCACCTACAGCTGTTAGATTTTAGTGGTAACTATTTTGTCAGCAGATATATAGGAGTGACATTCTTCTACCCTTCAGTTATTACGGGGAGAGTCAATGTAGGATTTCTATCATCACTAACAACACATCAGAGCATGCAGAATCAGAGCGCAATTTGGTTTTCTCCTATATTTTAGTTGTGTTCCATGTGCAAATAACTATTTTGAATGTCCAAAAAGAGAAAGAAACATATTTTGTCCCCACATAAAGGGTTTCAAAAGTCATTCTTCAGCATAGCGTAAAATCAAAAGACGAGAATAGGCAACACTGCTTAGTCAGATAAGAAYTACATGTAGCTGTCAAAGGGAGAGGTGGAAAACTAATGTACTAGTAGGTTATGCTTTGATTTTTTCCAAAACTTTTTCATGACTTTAGAATTAGGGCTAGAGTTCCAGAAAGTGAGTTAAAGTTTTCTTGATGTTTTTTTTAGTGATGCTTTCTTTTTTAAGTGCTTAAGTGGTAACCAAATGTTTGGTATCTGTTTATGTAACTCATACAGTGCATTAGCAGAAAGCTTGGAAAAGAACTCATACATTTTTTTTTCCAGTAGCTGACTGCCCTTCCCACTTGTCCATAAGGAGATGTTAAAGCCAGTGCAAATGTAACCATTGCTTGTGATGATGCTGTCCTGTAGCCTGTGCACACTGCAGGAGAAGAGTATCATGGTTTGCCACTATAATTACAAAATCAGATGGTGTAAAGTCACAGTRGAAACACTGGGACACATGGAAGGGGTTTGTTGACTCATCAGTAGGGCCAGAAACAGAACTTTGAACATACTAAACACATAATCACTCATGTCTTACAGGCATATAGTTTAATTCACTGGTCAGCATAAAGAAAGGGATGGTAACACTTAACATATGCACATTGTTGTAGCCCTAATTAAAATGAATCAAGGCAGTGACTAAAATCATAGCCGGCTCCTGAATCACTTAATATGACAAGTTTTGAATGCTCCTTGCTCTTCACAATCACCGCTTTCAGTCATGCGTCTGTGTGCCTTATTTCCTTCAGCCTCTTCCCCCTTTCCCCAGCAGCCACTCCACCTACTTGGTTCAGTAGGTGTCTTCCCCCCTCACAACTAGGGGTTAGATTTGGAAGTCCTTACCAAACGCAAGAGGTAGAGAAGGCCAATTCCTGTCTGTTCCCTGGCTCTGCTCCCAAAAGCTCCTGCCCCACATGCGCAACACACATCTGTGAGCTGAACGATCTACAGAGGTATGCCTTTCCTTGTGATTTCTCCTTTCTCTTTTAACATGATGCTTAGAGAAGGAAATGATGTCAGCTCAAGTTGCTGAGCAGACTGGTAAAATGAATTTCTGTTCATGTAGTGGCATATCTGTTAAAACTTGTAGTCTCTGCTCTTGTTTGCTTACCTACATACAGTGGAAGAATAAGCTCAAATGGGGGAAAAATCAGCTCCTTTGAGAGCATTACTGATAAAAATGGTTCTCTGAGCCCATGTTTGTTGGGTATGTTTGATTTTAACATGTAAGCAAGAGATCAGATAAAAGTCTCCAAAAGAATATAAATTCTCAGCACTGTCATAGAATCAGAGGACCATAGAATCAGTAAGGTTGGAAGGGACCTCTGAAGGTCATCTAGTCCAACCTCCYYGCTCAGCAKGGTCACCTAGAGCATGGTAGACAGGGTTGCGTCCAGGCGGGCCGTGACATCTCCAGAGAAGGAAACTCCACAGCCTCTCTGGGCAACCTGGTCCAGTGCTCTGTCACTCTCACAGGGAAGAAATTCCCCCTCACGGTCAGGCGGAACTGCCTGTGCTTCAATTTCTGCCCTTTGCCTCTTGTCCTGTCACATGGGACAACTGAAAAGAGTTTGTCCCCGTCCCCTTGACACCCTCCCTTCAGGTACTTCTACACATTGATATATCCCCCCTCAGTCTTCTCTTCCCCAGGCTGAAGAGGCCCAGCTCTCRCAGCTGTTCATCATAGGGCAGGTGCTCCAGCCCTCTGATCATCTTCGTAGCCCTACACTGGACTCTCTCCAGTAGCTCCATGTCTCTCTTGGACTGGGGAGCCCAGAACTGGACACAGKACTCGAGATGAGGCCTCCCCAGGGCTGAGCAGAGGGGCAGGATCACCTCCCTCGAGCTGCTGGCAATACTCTTCCTAATGCACCCCAGGAGACCATTGGCCTTCCTGGCCACAAGGGCWCATTACTGCCTCATGGTCAACTTGTCATCYACCAGCACTCCYAGGTCYTTCTCTGCAGAGCTGCTCTCCACAAGGTCAGCCCCCAGCTTGTACTGGTGCACAGGGTTATTTTTCCCCAGGTGCAGGACCCTGCACTTGCCCTTGTTGAACCTCAGGAGGTTCCTCTCTGCCCARCTCTCCAGCCTGTCCAGGTCTCTCTGAATGGCAGCACAGCCCTCGGGTGGATCAGCCACTCCTCCCAGCTTGGTATCATCAGCAAACTTGCTGAGGAGGCACTCTGTCCCCTCATCCAGGTCATTGATGAAGTTGAACAGGATGGGACCCAGTACTGAGCCCTGGGGGACGCCGCTAGCCACAGGCCTCCAACGAGACTCCAYRCCACTAATGACGACCCTCTGAGCTCTGCCTTTCAGCCATTTCTCAATCCACCGCACTGTCCACTTGTCTAACCCACACTTCCAGAGCTTCCCTAGGAACTATCACTATCTTCATTGTAGCTTAAAGTGGATAGATGTGCCAGATGGTGCTGAGAAAAATGTTGGTAAAGGCTACTGGGAGGTAACATAAGATTAATAGTAGCTAATGTGCATTTAGCTTATGTCATGCTAAATTTAGGAATGTTTCTTACCTTAATTTCCTTCAAAATATCACCAAATATCAAAGAGCTATTGCAAATATCTTCAAACACTTTCTCAGCAATCTGCAGTCGTTTGAAATGGAACGGATCGCAGTCACGGATTTTCTGGAGCTCCTGTACAATCATCAGCATGAACAACTATGCAAGTGCAYGCAGAGAAGGTGCTCTAAAACAGTTACTGTCAAAATATGTTATTTGGTTCAAATTCATGCCATCCATCCTGATGGTATGCAGTAAAAAATATCATGAGAGGCCAGCAACTGAAGAATAAATGGTTAGAAGATCAAGTCCATYGTCACAACTTGATTTCTGTATTTGGATCATCAATAAGAAAATAGTTCACATCCAATAAGACAAGATGTACTGACCACCAAAAAAATGAGGGGCAGAAGCTAATTATCACATTAGGCTTGCACTTATGTTTGAATGTTTTGCTTACATGTTTACAGCTAGTCCTTCCATAAGAAGAAATCGTTCTGTTTCTACTAACTTCGACAGAGCATCTCCAGGGCTGTGAGAAGCAGCCCTCAAAACATGTTGCATCTTTTATAGCAATTGATAGCTCAGAGAGAYAACATAAATGAACAAATAAATAAATAACCCAAGAAACCCTAGCTCAGGAATGCAACAGTTAAAATCATACTTTAGAATTTCATGGTTCTACGTATCAGCTGTGAGTAACAAATCTGAGATAGAAAATGTCTCATAGGCAATCTATGCTATTTCCTCTGTCATAGGAACATTTTATCTAGAGTTACTGGCCACACTTCAAAATGCTCCATTCCTAAGATTAACTTTTTCACAACAAGCTCTTTAGGTAGATAATGGACTAGGGAAAGTTTTTCAGTTCTCATGAAACTCCATCCCTGACTTCTATGAATTCAGTATCTTAGTCCTGCTCCTTGGCTTCCACATCTGACTTTCAGCAGACTGATGAGATAGATTGCTACTGCTTCTTCCAGGTAGCCTCACCTCAAGCAACCTCAGCAGCTTCTGCTTGTTGCACATGCTTGAGCCTGCATCTCATCAACTGGCAACTCTCTATGTGCAAAGACATACTCCAAAACACACATGAAGAAGGTAGCTTCTTCTTTTTTTTTTTTTTTTTTTTTTTTTGCTGCTGCTACAAAACAAGAACATGGTTCCTGCAGAGCTGCTGTCCCAGATCCTGCTTAACTGTATATCTAATCCACATCTCCACATGAAGATGTGGAAGGGACCACAGTGGAACACAATTTTTGGCTCTAGGTTTTGAAGCACATTATACATGCATCTTGCAAATGAGTGGCTAAGCAATGGGATCAACTCTGACAAGCAGAAGAGACAGGTATGTTCGCTCAAACCCCATCTTTTTCACGGAACTCACATAATGCCCTAGACCAATTCTTTCTCACAGAAAGATTTTGCAAATTTTACCTTTCCATCGATTTGGGAACTTTTTTCTTACCTTAGCTAGTTTCATTTCATGCTGCTTTGATACTTTGCTCCCTGTGAAATCATTCTGTAGTAATTCATGATTTGCTATGAACTCCCTCTGGAAATGCAGGAACTTGTTAAACTGATCAGTTTTAGTTATACCAGCCAAGTATGAAGGTATAAACTGGTATTTCTCCTGGGCAGGTTCAGCAACATACTGTTGGCTGTTCTTAAACGGTTTGTTTTTCAGCACCATAATCTCTGACACATCTAACTCATGTCTTTGGAGATGCGTACTGAGTCTGTCAGTTCCCTCCTTCACTTTCTTTTTAGGTGCTTTCAAGTTTAAACTTTCCAGTGGAGTTAATGATACATCTGTTGGGGGACCAACCTTAGTCACAGAAGATTGTTGATATCTGTTGGTAGGGAAGGAAGAGTCAATGTGTGCTGGAAGTGGAGGGATGCTGGCATAAAAGTTACTTGAAAACTTTTTCATCTTCCTAGCTCTCTCATTTTGACCTGGGAGTTGATCTCTTTCTCTCATGAGGCTGGTTTGCTTCCTGGCAGAATCCCACTGTCCCCATTTTATTTTCTCTGAGGGTTTATAAAGCTTGTTATGGTTTAAATGTCCTGAGGTGTAAAGTTTAATATCATCTTTGTGGGCTATTTCCATGCTATCTAGGAGATGAGTCAGGCTCCTCATTTGCCAGCTTCTCTCCATGGTGAAACGGACTGCTGCAGCTTAAAAGAAAGAGGAAAGACAAAATCTACCTTTAAAAAAAAAGGGGGGGGGGAGGAGAGCTTTAGATGGTAACAAATACTAAAACTTTTCTATTCTATTACATTGTATTTTAAAAAGAGTTGGCCTAAGAAAACATGCTATCTTCCTTCTATACATGGCAGTGTACAGATAATCCAAGAGACCTAGACTGGCTAGTAAATTCCTGCTTAGCTCAGCATCTGCCCACACTTCTTGGTACTAAGTCTCTGATTTTCTTCCCCAGACCTTTCCATGAACTTTGCTGCTTCAAACAGCAGTCTGCTCTACCTGTTAATTAATACTAGGCCTGAGACTGATCCTTTTCTACTGTATGACAAATAATCCCTTCCAGAAACTAACTATTCTTACTGGCGTGTTGCTTTAGAAACTCAGTCCTCCTAAGTTTAAGTCTACCTTTGTTCCTTGTCAGATTATATTTTGTTACACGCTAATCTTGCACCAATGTAGTTCTTTAGCGTCAGTAATTCTTTCCTTGTCAACTACTCCTTAATATGTATTTTGCAGAGAGGAAGCATGGCTTCTTTCAGCCTTGCTTTTGTCCAATGAAAGAAACAAAGCTGAGCATATATTACCTTGTTTAGCTGTAAACATCTTTCTCAAGGTAAGCTCTCCATTCCTCTGATCATCTTAATATTTCTGCTCTGCTCCTTTCAGAGTTCCACAAAATCACTGAGGTAAGACAAACCCACCCTGCTCAAGCAAGGTCAGCTACAGCATGTTGCTCAGGACCATGTCCAGACAGGTTTGAATATCTCTGAGGATGCAGACTCCACAACCTCCCTGGGTAGCCTATTCCAGCATTTGATCACCCTCACAGTGAAAGGTTTTTTTCACATGTTTGAATGGAATTTCTTGTGTTTCATTTTGCGCCCATTGCCTTTCATCCTGTCACTGGGCACCAGTGAGAAGAGTCTGGTTCTGTCTTCTTTACTCTCCTCCATCAGATATTTATACATATTGATCAAATTCCCCCTAAGYCTCCTCTTCTCCAGGCTAAATAGTCCCAGCTCTGCCGGTCTCTCCTCATATGAGAAATGCTCCAGTCCCTTAATTATCTTTGTGGCCCTTCATTGGACTCGCTCCAGAATGGCCATAGCTCTCCTGCATGGGAGCACCCAACACTGGACTCAGCACTCCGGATGTAGCCTCTCCAGTGCTAGAGGGGCAGGATCACCTCCATCGACCTGCTGGCAACACTACTCCTAATGCAGCCCAAGAGGCTGTTGGTCGTCTTTGATGCAAGGGCACAAAGGGAGTTTGAATTACTCTGCCCTGAACATGAATGACAGAACCATACACAGCATTAACTCATGTCCCTATTTCAAGAGATGTTGAGCCATTTTGAGTACTTGTAATTCAAAAGGACTTTTGGTTCAAAATGGAGTTTACTTATTCTAAAAAAAAAAGTTTAACAATTTTCTAGGAGTAGTATTTTATGCCAAATGGTCTTTTAATGCTTGCATTAGCAGGRATTTGACACTGCCAGAATGACAAAGGCAATGACACCTGTGGAGTATATTGATCAAGAAAGGATGCACATACCTTCCACTAATATACCTCTGCCTTAGACTGTAACTGCTTTGGGATGAAGACCGTACAGTGCATTCTGTGTCACTCATGACTCAGCCCACAAACATTGCAGCTGATGATGGCTGTGGTGGTAATGGCTTTGTCATCCATTTGCTCACTCAGCATTGTGTAATCTTAAACTCAGACATGTAACATCTTGAAAGCTACAAGTTTTTGAATGTGAAAAACTTGAGGAAAATGGTAGGCTGATTTTCATAACACTTGTTGGAAAGTGGATCATTGTTTGCTTTTTTTAARGGAGTAAAGCGGCCTTTAAAAATCAGCATTTTTTTAATACCTCATGATATTGTTGTGCTCTGGCTCAGAGTGACCTAATAGAAGGTCAGAACCAGAGTCACTGGTTCTGAGTCACTGTAGTGCTCTGGTGTATTTAGAAAATTTAGCTTTATGTATATAAAAACTCTGGTCCTGTAGGATTTTGTTGACYTGGAGGGGTGAGGCAACAAAGCCCACAGCAGTAGTGTTCAGGGACAAGAGATTTGTGAGGCTATCTCCATGGGGATGCCAGTTTGGAGGATAACAATGCAGTTCCTTTCAGTGCTACAATAAGCAAAAAGACCAAGAGGCAACAGAGGGGCAGGCTGGTTTTTAGGCCAGCTCTCCATACGCCAGGAAGCTGGACAAGATCTTAGAACAGCTGCATACTATGGCAGACATCCACACAACACTGGAGCCTGCAAGAGGCCATAGTAGAAGGACAGGGCTCAGCCTGACCTCAGCATCTGCTTCCCAAACCCACTGGCAGCCCATGAGAAAGCAAATGCAAAAGGCAAGAATAGGTTTGCATTCATTTTTAGCATATGACCGGATGCCCAGGAGACACTTGCTCTCACTGCTGGTTATCAACAAAGCGAGCTTCAGTGAGCTAGTATTTCCAAGTCGCTCYCCCCCTTTTTCCCCATAGTGCAGCCCTCCTCACCTTCCTGAGATGGTGACAAGCTAATGTGGACAACACAGGTTCCTGTTATCCTCTCCTGTTTCCTCAGTCAGGTTAGTCTGCATTTTTCCACTACATTAGGAGTGCTCCAGTGCTTTTCCAGGCAAGCTAACTCTGTCCTGTGATGGCACACATGGAAAGCTCAGCATCAGTGCTTGCAGCAAAGCGAGCCCACAACCCAGCAAGCCGGTGGTGCCGTTTCAGTGACAGCCTCAGTATGGTCATTCCAAAACGGGGGAGACATTTCTCTTCACAAAGGGACATAGTCCCTACACGGAGACTTGTGGAAGCACCACTCTTAATATTACAAGACATCATCAAAGTACATAAATGTTAAGTGAAAGAGCAAAGAAATGCTGCTACTCTGCTCAGTGCAGAAGGGGATGCAGGAGAGCAAAAATGCCAAAGCAAGCTTTTCCTTAACTTATCACTGAACAGGTGAGCAGGTGACTAGCACAGGCAACATCAGTGAGAGAGGGGTAAATAAATGCTATAAAAGAAAAGACAGCTTCAATGAGGAGAAAGCAGATTAGGCAGTACTTGGAATATTTTGTTACTAATTTGGCTGAACCTGATAAACATCTCTCTGGAGTATGTGAAAAACTAGCTGAAACAGTCTCAGAATTGTTAACAGCTATTTTGAGAGGAACAGCTGGGGACAGGTGAGGCATCAGTGCTGGAAACAGTGTCTGTCTTTGAGGGAAGAGGCGAGGGGAGAGAGAAGAGGAGGAGCTCAGTAATTTCATCTTCCACATATATCCTGTGGAAAAACACAACTTGCTATAGGCACTTGGATGATAAGTAGCTGAGTAACAGCCAGCATGATGGTAGAAGAGTGTTAGTGCAAAGGAGAAGCAGTACTGTTGCATATCTGGACTTTACTGAGACTTTTGATACAATCTCATGTAGCATTCTTATGAGCAAACACACTAAAAATCTAGATGGAAATAGGCTAATGTGGATGCAAAAACTAACTAGAAAACTATATTCAGAAAGGAATTATAAAGGTTCCCTGTACAAATGGAAGAGGTACCAAGCAGTATAATATGGAGATTCATCCTGGATCTGGATTTGATTTTCTCAGCATTTTTATTTATGCTCTGGATGATGGAATACACAATATGCTTATTAAATTCACAGATGACATGAAACAGAAAAGGGCTGCAGATATTCTCATGGACAAAACTAGAATTCAAAAAGCTCTTGATAAATGGGAGAACTTCTGAAAACAGCTGGATGAATCTTAATATGTGCAGAAACAATCAGCTGCCCAGAGGTCAGCAACAGCTGCCTCAGTAGGAAATTATTTAGAAAGTATCTGTGGAACATATTGGATCATAAGRCCAACACAAATCAACTGTACGAGTGCCAGTGAACAAGATAAACATCATACTGTGATGAACAGACAGGTGCTCAATGTGTAGAAATGGGAATATTACTTTTCATGTGGCCGGAACAGAACTGGTTTCAGCCAAATATTGTGCCCAGTTTCATGCATTGCTCTTCAGGAAAGATTTAGGAAAACTGGAGGATTCCAGAGAAGAGTGAGTCAAAACCATGACTGAGAAGAAAAAGTGGGTGTGCAAGGAAATTCAATTTAGTMTGCAGAAGAGACTGAAGCGAGATATAGCAAAATTATGTTTTTAGAATAGCTGCAAAGGTTTTAGTAGTTCAGCTACAAAAACAATGTGTCCAGTGTTACAGAGCATGCCTTGCTATCCCCATTTCCAAATGAGTGGGAGTGAGCAGCCTAGGATGGCCAAAAGCAAATCCTAGCTGCTCTTGCTACCAGGAAAACAGACTGGGAACTTGTACAGCCATCCATAAAGTCAATCCTGATCTGTCAGCCTTGACAGCATGATAGAAACCCACAGCACTGACCTGGCTTCCTTGGCTGTTAAACCATGTTTGAAGACAATATTTAAACATGATGCAATCATTTACATCATGAAGACCAATAAATTTAGTGGAATTGGCTTTCTAGAGGAAGCAGCTTTGGGGGGAAGTAGGATAAAGCTTGGGGAAATGGCCAGGTTTTAGATAGAGCTGAGTACATTTCATAAACAGATCTAATCAGGCAGGACTATATTATTCCTTCAACAACAATATGATACAGGGAACAAAGGGGAAGGAAAGAAACCATTCAGTTCTTCCTCCCTGCCACTCTATTCCTATCCTTTCTTCTTTTTTAATTATCACTTCTAATTCCAGAACAGTTTAATTGTTACTGTGACTGACTTATGCTGGAGGGATGGAAATGAACAAAATAATAAGGTTGTGATATTTTTCAAAGAAACCTGTGAGAGAAAAAAAGAGCATATTGCAGGGTGTCAAGCAGGGGAGAAGCAGGGGCGGCTGTTAGTGAGGAGGATCTGCCTGACTGATTATATTCACTTGTCTTTTCTTTCTTTAAATGAAGCCAAAAATCCTCTTGTGGAAGTTGCCATTATTTATTCTAGAAATATAAAGCTAGACCAATTAGGTATAGGGCAGAAAAAGGAGACTAAGAGTGTTTGCCCATCTAGAATATAACTTGGGAAAGCCCTGAAGGGAAGTCTAGAGCCAGACTGGGATAAATGCATCCTCAGATGCTGCCATTTCAGATCCCTTTGAGTACATCACAATAGTCTCAAAGTATCAACTCAGAAGCAGCCTCGAGTTGAGTCCTCACTTAAGCTGAAGCTTTAAGATCTAAAAGTAGATGGGAGATGAGGCAAGGCATGTGGTAAGGCATAAAGCAAAAGGAAGTCAACTATGTGTTATATAATGGTTTCCTTGACCTGCCTAGGAGCAAGAATTTTCTAATTTGTCTTCTGACTGAATACCTCAATGAGCTGGTAGCAGAGGTGAACACCTCAGGGTCTGCATTTCCTTCCTGGGGACAGATCTGTGCTCTGGCAGCCATCATTTCTGGCTGTAGGTGGAAAGCTGACAGGATGAGTGGCGTGGATGTGCCCACAGGTGCTGGGCACTGTCCTCCCCGGCCGCCAGTGCTAGTACGGGCAGGCTGCTTTTCAAAGCGCATCCTGCTGTGTGTACATTGCTGCCTGCCTCTGCAATCTACAAAAAAAGAAAACCTATTGCTCTGAGGAAGAAGTAGGTCTTCAAACACGTTTGTATAGCAGGAAAACAAGAGACTGGGGAACGACATGTTTAACAAAACGTACGGGTAGAAAATTCATTTAGGAAGACTTTGACAGGCTGGAAGAATAGGCTGCCAGAAGCCTCTTTAAAGTCAGCAAGGACATATGCAAAGCCTGCATCTGGGATGGACTAATCCCACACAGCAGTGGAGGCAGAGGGGCCAACTAGATAGATGGCAGCTTTGCAGAAAAGATCATGGGAGTCCTTGTGGGGAAGTTGCACGTGAGTCAGCAGCATGCTCGTCTCATGATAAAAGATGATCGCACACTGGGCTGCATAAGCAAGCATGCAGCCAGCAAAGCACCCCACTATTCCTCACAGGCTGCACCAGGAACTGTATCAAGTCATTGGCCCTCCAGCGCAAGAGACATGCCAACAAACTGGAGAGTCCAGCAGAGAAGCACTGAGGTTGCCAAGGGCCTGGAGCACAGGGGTACCCAAGGAAGAGCTGGGTTTGGGTAGCCCGGAGATGAGACCGCTAAGGAGGGAGCAGGAAACGAATCAGTCTTCTACAACCTTGTGTGGTAAAGAAGGGAGAGCCTCTTCTCAGAGGCACACAGTGAAAGGGTAAGTGGTAACAGCCACATGATGCAACAAGGAGAAAAACAGGTTGGACATAATGAAAAAAATCTTCACTATGAGAATGGTTCAGCACTGGAGCCTGTGTCCAGAAAGGCTACAAAGTCTCCGTCCTCAGAAACACAGCTCTGCAAGATGAGGCCCAGAGAGCCTGACTGAACGGTGTTAGCCTCACTTGGAGCAGAGGATGCACTGAGATCTCCAGAAGTGTCTTCCAACCTAACCTTTTACTAGGAACATTTTTAGCTTGAAAACGAAATACAGGAAAATTAGGAAATACTCTGTCATACTTCCCTTCATCCCTGGCCTTGTGCACTCAAGCTGTGCACTGCAGGTGGCAGAGATGCAATGGAAAAACAGCGATCGTATTGCTGTAGTGAGAGTCTAAAGGATGCAAGTCAGGCAGGGTCTGTAGGAAGAGGTAATCTCTTTTATTAGCCCAACTGATATAGTTAGAAAATCTTGGACAAGATTTCAGGCACGCAAATCCTTCTCCAGCCCCAAAATAGAAGCAGCCCACTTCAAAGCTAAATGCAGGTTGAAAACAGTTACTCTGAATTTAGCTGGCTATATTTATCSAGTAGCCCATCTGAGAAAAGAATAAAAACGTAATTGGCACTTGTGGAGTGGAAGAGAAGTTCACCAAATTTTCATCTCTCCTCTTGATGCCTCCTGAGAGCGCCAGAGGGATATTTTTGCCTAGGGGACGTGAGGGTGGAGAAGAGATTCGAAGCACAATAAAGTTGGTAGGAGAGCGCAGCTTCCTGGGAGCTGCGGAAACTCGTGAGGCCTGTGGCGAGATACATAAGAGATATTTATATGCTCGGTCCAGGGTGAGGACCTGGAGCAGRGGGCGATCACGATGTCCTGGGAGCCCGGAGCGGGCAGGTGGAGAGAAAAACCCGTGCGGCGCCCACAGACCCGCCACGCGCAGGCGCGGGGACACAGGCTCAGCGGCCGCCGGGGACGCCCCGGGTGAGGGCCGGGGCAGGGGGCCACGGCCAGGCCCCACGCGTCCCGCCACGCGTCGCCCCGGCCCCGCGCCCACCTGCCGCGGCCA
>NW_028185805.1:428547-478742 GCF_003343005.1 Rhea americana | reverse complement strand
CCGGCCCTGGCCCCGGGCGCGACCCACGCCCGTCCCCCAACGGGCGCTGTTCTCGGTGCCGGCAGACAGTCCTTGCCTTGTCTGGAATAAACAGACAAATAAATAGATAAATAAAAAGGAAAAGGAAGGAAGGACAGAAAAGGAAGGAAAGTGAGAAAGCCTGAGATCGAGAGCAAGGGGGAGAGCCAKGCGCTTGCCCTGGCACCTTCTGTCTTTGGTAAGGTTATTTTTTCCTCATTTTTCTGTTSCTGACATGTCTTTAATTAGGTTTACTTTCAAAATTTGCCCTGGGTTTATATGTTCCTCATGAAATCAAGGCCAATTAGTTCATCAGATTCAGTATCTAAGGTCACTTCTTCCTTTCCTCCTCCCCCTTCTATACTTAAAAACAAGCAGCATGTTTTCAGTTAGGTGATACTATCCTTCATTCGATAGATTATTTAAAAAAAAAAAAAAAAAAAACAGTTCAGAAAGCCATCAGGCGCATAATACTGTGCGCGAGTGCTCTCAAGACCCTCGCACAGTAGCCGCCCAGACGTGACCCGAGCACCTTGAACAGCCATGGCCCTTGCTCGGAGGTGGCTGTTCCTTCCTTCTGCCCTCCTCCCTCCCGTCAGCGCTTTCCCTCCTTTGCCTCGCTCCCCCTCCTCATTTAAGAGGGGCCGCGACAGCGCAGGCTCGGCTCGAGGCCTCTCGGCAGCAGAGCGTCCGCAAGCCGGGGCGACGAGCACGCCTTCCTGCGGGAACCGTCGTCTCCCGCGACGCGCAGGCGTTGTCCTGCTGCTTGCTGTCGGAGAGGCTGCAGAGGTCCCAGGCCAACCATGGGGAGCCTACACAAAACATATGTTTAGTTTGGGGGCTTCTGCAGATCTCTGACATTGATCCTGCGCTTCTTTYCTTTTTCACCTGCCTACAAACGCTTTGCGCTGGAGCAGTTTCCCTTCCAAGCCCCAGGCAGGCCTTCCTGTCAGCATAGCAGGACACAGGACCTCAGCTACCACCTGCAGCCTCCTTGCAGGGTGGGTCTTGAGCTTGCCTGATTTGGGTACGGGAAACATCATGCAGTTGAAGGATCAGACCTTACAGCTAATCCTGTGACAACTCATGCCCTGTCCCCACGTTGGCTCATCTCCAGAAACACRGTACTCGTGTCTGAGGTGGCATCTGTCATCCACAGAGCACTACAGCCTTTTCATTACATATCAAATGTAATTCAACATTTAAGGAAAGAGGGCTTCCTGCTTCACTTCGCTGTCAGCATTCAGCGGCTGGAGGATTTTAGCTTTGGATTGAGCTTAGTTTTTTGGGTGGCTGCAAGGTAGAGAACCAAGGACATGCCTAATCCTGGAAAGCTGAATTCCCGTATCCTCCCACAGTCAAACAAGTGTCGTGTGACAGATTAAGAACCTGAACGAGGTCAAGGCAAAAAGGTCGCCAGCCCCTCTGGGATCTGAGCTGATGCGAGGTAGACTGTGTACCAGATGGATCTGCCAAATAGGAAACAGGCCACAGGTGAAGCAGTATTAAGACTCATAGACAAGTCTGTGCACCTAAATCAGAGGGGCAAAACCAGACAGTGAATGGCTAGTGGAAGATGCAAAGGAAAACAAATGATAAAAAAATCCTAAGAGCATGATAGCTAGAAAAAACACAGCCAAACTGACTATTGGTGAGTGTCAAATGTTCTGAATCTACAGGAAGCTGCTGAGTCAAAGTTTAGACAAGCTGATGATGTAGTGAGAGTAAACGAGAAAGAAGGTGCAAGATAGGCAGCCCTTCCCTGACAGATAACCACAGCCACGTAGCTGGCTGCCTTTAGAAACATATACAAGGCCCTGTCTTCTTACCATAGTTGTCCCACTGCAGTTATTAGCTTGAAAATCCTGTACTTTGTCCCCAGCACAAGCAGGAAGAAAGGACTAAAAAAAGTCTTGATGCCCTACGTTAATCATGTACCTAATGAAAACTATTTCTCCAGAAGCCTGAGAAATACCAGACTGTTCTGAAGGCTCTTTACAGTTTATTTCAACTTCTGCATGTCTGATTCCTGGCAAACTAGATGACAGGCCAGACACTTTAGGGAAAATTGAACACTGTGYTTGTCACCATCTCCGCCTGACTCAACAAGTTGTCCTTAGTGCCAACAGCCATTCTGCTGATCCGCGCACTGTAGCCCAAGTTCCCTTCCAAAAAAAAAAATCTGTTTTACACACACAAATCAGATAGCAGTTGGAGCCCATTACATTTTAGAATAAATGTGAAACCTCCCAACTGTGCCCAGCAGTGATTATTCCCAGCTGGCATTCCTACATACACTGACCACAAATCTAGCTAAGTCAATGTTGCTTTGTTACTAGTGAAACATGTAGACGCCAAGCTGCAAAACCTCTCTTACCCCTGAGCTATTGCTCCTGCCTCAAAGTCTGTTTGTGCAAAATGAAAAGAAGCTGAAGCATTCTTTCCATTCCTGTTGGTACTACAGTGGGACTTTTGTTTGCACTGAGCAACTGAAAAGGTTGCCAAGAAACGAGATCCATCGCTGTAAGTTTTATGGATATTATTTTTCCCCYCAAATGCCCCCAAATTCAAGTATCTGGTGGTTCAGTGTTACTTATTTCACTACAGCCAAGAGTTCCAGCTACTGYAATTTCATATTGCTATTACATAAAAGGACACAATCAACCAGAAGACAAGGAGCCCATTTGAGGGGCTGGATGTATCATTCTGCAAGCAGAGGTGGGAAGCACAAACCCAGTCTGAGTAGTCAAATACTGCAGCAGAAGGAGAATTGTGCTTAGATCCACAGAGCAGCTTAGCAAAGGTTGCACAGGCCCATTGCAGCTCCCTGCAGGCTGAGGTAAGACCCTGTCAGCTGTCTCCAGTGTAACAACAGGCTGGATGCTATATTGGTCCAGACATGTACAACCCCTGTGCACTGGACCAGCCAGGCGCAGCAATGTACCTATGTCAAAAGCAACCTCCAGAACCAGGGCATGAGGGCCAACAAGGTCTAGGTTACCAGGGTGGGTCCTTGGTGGTCACTATTAGCTATCGGCAATTAGGCTGCCATTTTCAGAGGCTGGTGGCACATTTTACTGTAGGAGCTGATAGTAATTTAGGCATTTGTGCCTGTTCCTACCCTCCAAGTCTGGTTATTACCAAAGGAGTCAGTAACATCTCTCTGTGGAAATCCTCCACTGGCACAGCCAGGATCTGGACCCTGGACTGGGACTGGGATGCGGCTACAGGCTGTAGCAGAGGAGCAGCAGGAGGCCAGCAGAGCTTCCCACAGGGCTGGGAAGATTCCAGTCAGTCTGCTATGCAGGGCTTTATACGAAGTGCAAAACACAGCCCTTAAATATGGCTCATCCATCAGCAAATGTTTACAGGATCTGGGGACAGCGCCGCAGTTGCTATTCACCAGTCACACCTTTCAGTCTCATCAGTACCAGTGGGAAGGCTGGTGTAAACATCTGCAGGCTCCAGGATTAGATTTAAGAGAGTTTCTAAACTTAAGTCCTTAAACAAAAGCAAAACTCCTTAACAAGTCAAAATCCAGAGATTTTTTTTTWAAATGTGCTGCTTAGTTGTTATCTCATTCCCAGTTTCATAACCACTCTTTTGTCCTAGAAACTTAATTTGTAGGTAGGCCACAGCACTGCAGCATCCCATCCTGAAATCCAGACATCATCTGCTAGGAAGCATTTTTCCCTGGTGTAGACAGCAATAAAGTCTCTTTTACATACTGCRTCTCTGACAGGAAAACCCAGACTTGTTCTGAGATACTGCAGGCAAGTTACATTGYTTACTTTGCTTATTAGGAATGCCAGAAAAAATTGCTGGTATACATACAGTATATGGAGTTAAAATATATCTTATTCTTTTCCCACAGTTGTAAAGCTGAACTTTATAAAAGTACAATCTGATCTCCTAGGTGGTTCTCTAGCAATGCCAGGCTCAGACCTCTCTCTACCTGTTGCAATTCTTCTCCTTCCATAAAGCTTTTACATTTAATGGCTGGTTTCATCCAAACTTGATCGAAGTGAACAATCTCAAAAATACTGAAGTTCTATGCTTCATAAAATTGGTGGCTGTTTAGATAGATGATTGAGGTCCTTCCCATCACATCTTATTCCTTTGGCCAGTTTCTGCAGAAAACAGGAGTCTGTGTATCACAGCCGTAACACTGCAAGAGATGTTTTGTAACAGGAAAYAAGTGGAGAATTTCAAAGGTATGTGTAATCGTAGCAGCAAAACCTAACTTGACTTTTTAAACCCCAAAATACTAAGGCAAATCCATAGGAAGCCCAGCTCCATTACCTGCATGGCTCCGAGAACGATCTTTTCAGGAGCACTGGCAGTTTTTCACTGATCTCACAAAATTTGGGACAGGTCAGACCCTCCAAGTATCCTCTGCCCCTATGGATGCCACCTGTTACTATCACTGGGAGCAACACCATGCACCAGTGTCCTAAATTCTTTTCTGTGCAGGTAGGATAACAAGTTTGGCAGAGGTCTATTGCTTATTATTTTGGTGATTGGCAGAGATTACCTTAAAAGTAGTGCTGACTCCTTCCTTGTCAAGTACAGAGGACTCTTTCCAGTCACACTGAGCACTCTCTAATCTTACTAATTCAGTGACAATGATGCACAGAACATTTTCTGGGTTATAAAAGCAAGGGAAGGATTGAATCACTCTACAGCACTAAATGAGATGCAGCACCACATAGGTGTGCATGACTACATGYGAAAAGTGACTGCTACCCTCCTGAAGTTTTCCCTGCCCTGCCAAAACCCCACTTCTAATAAGCTAGGAATCTGCCACATGCTAGAACTGGTTGAGAAAGTTATAACCCTTAACATTTTAAACCTTTTTCACAAGCATTACCTGTTAATGTTTCTTGGCATAGAGAAATTATAGTATGTTATATTTTTCCCTGAGGCCACTTGTGTTTGAAACAGGCTCTGAATGCAATGTAGGGATAGTTCTGGAGAACCATACGGACTACAGGATAACTGCAAGTTTTAAAGGTATGTACTTTCTATGTACATGAAAAACTGTGAGAAAGATTTGGACCAGCCCTTCAGGATCATGTGATGAATTAAACAGTATAGAATATGTCCTCTTACCTTACTGTAGAATGTGCCATAGTCTGCTTATTTATTTATTTTTCTTTCTCTCAGGGCAAAAGTTAACATTAGGAAACTTTCTCAACCAGGGTATTTCTAGGATAACTTAATGAGACAAGCTCTAGAGAGGAAGAGAAGTCAGCCTGCTTCTGTCTGCCCCCTCTCTCTCTGTGCTGACCAACATCCTCCTTGCTTTAGGGCAGCATGAMAGTAATTTAAGGAAGGAGAGAAGAACCCATCAGAAAGAACCCATGGTGGCTACAGCCACCAACCCTTTAAAGACCATAAAACAGACACTTTCAGCTCTATCAACTTCATTATCCTTGACTGAGGCAGGATAAATATTAAATTATGCAATCCTCAGCCATAGGCCTCTTTTGTTTAAAATTGTACAGCTGTTGCTAAAGCACAATTAAACGGTTACCATGACCAGTCACTGACACAAAGTCTTCCCTCTACTGCAAAAGTAATGATGTTCTGCTCCAGTCTTCCCACGGAGGTCTGGTTGATAAGGACTGACTTAAAAGATGTGGTCAAAATCGACCATGTGGTAAGACTGAGGAGCAGAGACTTCAAATCAGCTTCCTGATTTTAGGTTACCTTATGGGTGAAAAAAGCTTTCACTATATAGAGAGCAGTTTTTCTAATTATTTTTACCTTCACCTTACGCTGATGTGCTCCAGTATTTACTCTTTTCTACAGCTTTTCAAAAACGTAAAGGCTGCTTGCAAACTACAGACAGGAAGAAACCCGGACTGTAGGGTCCCTTTCCCTGACTCCAGCCCATTAACTCGGCATTTGGTACACACCCTGCTCTCAGTGCTTTATATAAACCTTGGGAACATATCCCTGCAGAGTTCACATTTTTTATCCCAGGACAGTTATTTTTACAACAAACCTGTKTCTCAACACTGGGAATTAATTCACGCCATGGAAGTAGAGAGGTTAGAGGTGGCAATAGCAGTGGCACACTGTTTTACTCAGAGTCCTCAAAGGTGAGAGAAAAAGAAATGCTCCACTGGGAAAGCAAGATCATAGGACCAAAAACCAGCAAGGAAACGGGGAGCAAACAAGGAACCTGCCAATGTTACGGGCAAATTCTGCTTTAATGATTACAAGGAATTGATCTTGGAGGTTTCAAACAGCAGCCATTTAAGTCTCTCACAGGATGTTATTTTTCTTGTATGAAGCATAAAGTTTTAAGTTGGCAGTTCAACACATCTCACTTTTCTGACATTAGTGGTCCTGGAGCTCACGTGCTTTGTGGTACAGGAGAGAAAGAGGCTTCAACCGCTACCTCATCAGCTAGAATTGCAACTACCTACAAACACTCAGAGAGCTCCCTCTGGTCTCTTGGCATCACAGAGGTTTAGAACAAAAAGGCTGCTGTCCTGCTACGTTCAGGAAGCAAAACTGTATTAGGAGACACCCTGGGTTACTTCCAAGGTCCCAATCATGTGGAAGCCCTTTTGGAGGTTTGCTTGATGGACTGGCCACTTAGTTTCACTTCTAGTGAAAGCAAAAATTGCTAGCTCTGACAGTGGTGCTCTGCTGTGGGCAGYAGGAGCAACTTAAGGCATTTTTTTTCTGCAATATGTGGAAAAAAGTTATGAAAGAACTTTCAAAAGGAATATATTCTGTATGTTTTTACACACATTCTAACAATGTATCGTATGAAAAAATGGGTTTATCGCTTGGAAACTTGCGCTCTACCACACTTGTGATTCTATAGTACCTAAAGCATTTACTAGGGTTATGGCTATTTAAGAAATTCTGAAAGAAAGTCAATATATTGCACATGAAGCTCTGTGTTAAGTGGTATAATATCTTGATGTATTTGCTAACTCACAGCAAAAACATGGGAAAACAGCACAGAAGACAGCCCTGATTCCCTGGATAGCAACTGAGCCCCAAAATGGGCTGTTATCCAACAGCTAGAGCTAATGCAGATTTGAGGGGAACAGGTGAATTAACCATACCACTCCCAGCAGCCCTGGAACAGGACCATACACATGACTGTGGAATAGGCACTAGGGACCTGATAYTCAAAAACATTTGTTGTTGGCCCTTGCATGGAAGTCAATACTGGCTTAAAAGAAAATTCAATACCATGTTTAATTAATGGAGTTTGAAATTTTACGGATGACATGCCATTGCAACAGCTGAAAAGCTTTCATTAAATATGAAACAACTTATGCTAGCTTGAAAGCATGTACTGAAATTTCAAGTCTCACTTTGTCTGAGGAAGACAGAAAAGGGGATACTTGTAAGAGGGTAAAAAGGAGGTACTGCTTATCAGTAGTATATCTGAGGGGATCACATCTGTGTCATGCTTATCCTCATCTGGGAGGGAGGGAAACCATCATCTGCTTTATAAGGTGATCAGACATTTGCATCTACCTGTATTTTGGAGCCTGGATAACCAGGGATATTTCCAAACTTGCACAGAACTGAAAAAAGTTTAGGTGTCTAAATAACATAAGAAAAAGCAAAACTATCCAGGGTTGGGCAATTTGCCTGAGATCATAACAGAAATCTGTCATGGAGCAGAGTTCAACTTAGTTCCTTCAATACATAAATAACATCTTAACTGATGTTCAAYATCTTTCCAAATGTACTGCAAATAGTCTTCTCTGGAGGCTTTTATGTCAAGTATCTTTCATGCTTATGTCACGGGCCTCTTTCCTAGGCTAGTCACATGGGAAGCTACTTTTTTTTTCCAGCCAGGTGGTATTTTGTTGCGAGGTTTAAAATACACTCAATATCAATATCAGACACTTGCTTTCTCTCCAMAAGTCAGCAGTAGAAAACAACTTGGACTCCACCACTCAGAAAGCAAACTTAGCATACTTCGGTTTCTCTTCATTTTCATTATGATCAACTGGTCAGTCTGCACTAGTTTTAGACTGCCTGTATTCAACACTGAGCCCCATTCACCACAGTTACCAACACTGATTGTAACATTTCCAAGGCTTCCAAGGCAAGACAGCAACTCTTTTAGCGGCATCTGAAAGTTTAACATTTTGGTTTTAACAGTGTGGATTTTACAAGACCTGTTTTCCATTTTTATGTACTTTTTAAATAGTGTTTATTAACAACTTATGTTGCTTCTATAAACAGCACAAAAACAGCACAAAAAACAAACAGCTCTACAAACATCTTTCTTACCTACATTCACAGGGTTTACATTGCTGTAAAAAAGGAAAAAATAATTAAGGCCAGCTAAATGTTAATAAACCACACAGTGAAAATCATTTAGCCCTTCTAGCAACATTATAAACAAAAAAAAAAACAACAACAAAAAATGAAAGGAAATTTTTACCTGGTAAAATTCATTCTTTTCAAAGATATTATTTGATTATATTCATGTTCCTGAGTCTCAAGTTTTCCCTTTCTCTTAGAAGACTTTTACACAACAGATCTTGCACATACACCAAGTACTTTCTGAAACATAGATTTGTAATTCCTTCTTGACCTACAAAGATCTTCATCTCTGAATGCAAGTAACATTCAAGACACAGGTAGCTTTTCCAAAAACTGTATAAACTGAAACATACTGAAAGAACTTTAATCTGAGGAAGAGAGACTAAATTGTGGAAGAGGAAACCGGAAAAGGAAATTTTCTCTGGTAATTGTCTTCAGCAAAGTAATTTCCAGCACTGGTTGAGCAGATGAAGTCTGTTGTAGTCACTGAGTGATTACAATCAACTCAAATGAGCACATAAAGTGCCTGGATACTTGCAGTGGAGTCTGATTCAAAATTCATTGAAAGCAACAGAAATACTCCCTTCCTTCTCAAATGAGCTTCAGTTACAGCACTTTGAGATTTYTATTTTCAAACATCTACAAAGGAATACATTCTGGAGCTGTTTTTATAAGTCCTTAGTGATATTTTTCAGTAACAAAGAGATAAAAATGCTAAGGGAAAGCATACTGACTGAACAGTGACCATCAATGGCAAAACATTATGCTCTGCTGTAAGAGCTATGGCTGCCTGACAAGCAGAAAAATGAGAAGACAGGTAGGTTACTGCCATCAATTTGAGAAGCCTGACCAAAGAATAATTATTTATTTATTCACTAATTAATAATTAACTTGACTACAGTTCCTTACCAACAATACATAAACAGGTGGGAAGGACCAAATTAACAGCATTCAKAGAAACATTCTTCTTGTATTCTCCTCCCTCAGGAGCATTTGGAAGGTTTTAACTAAAACGAATAATTCCTGTCCAACAAATGCATTAAATCTCAACACAGTTGTTCTTTCATCTCATTTCAGCATCTGAGTATGTTGCTCAGTAATTCCCAAAAGGTAGCAAACTGATCCTGCATCAGCTACATGCCAGTTTGGCAGTGACAAAGCAGAGATCTGTGTGAAAGCATTTGTCACTAACAAGGTAAGGTCTCTGGTAACAGGAGGGCAAATAGGAAAGTCAAACCTTTTGGAATTCATGACAAGTGAACTTGCTATAGGTGATAAAATACATTGTTAAAAAAAGACAGACAGACAAAGTCAGACAGACAGAAAGACAAAGTCAGACAGACAGAAAGAATTTATGTTGGGAAAATGCACCGTAAGTGGTAAACTGCAATTACAGAGAAAAACAGGCACCACCTTTTTAAAGGACTCCATTACATTTTGATTCCATTCTCCTGTGGTTTACTTGTGGTATACAAACACATACGCGCACACACACATACAAACTAACTTACCATCCCTCACTTCCACGCCCAGTAACAGCAAAAATAAACATGAAAAATAATATTAAAAAAACTCTGTATTCAGTAATATTCACACCAATGTATATATATATATATCCATTAAAATTATGAACATTTCTAAATATATTTTATGTATCATACATATATTTATATGTATAATTACATATCCACAGAAGTAGTCTTGCTGTGCTAAAGCCAGCAGTAAAAGCAAAAACAGGTTTCACAATAGGACACCCATATATGCATATGTACTGGCTGTTTGGTTTGTGAATTTATTTACAACTTAACTATTTCATAATAAATGCTTACTGTTCTATTGTACAAACGTAATAGTAAAGGTTTAGGTTTGTTTTTTAAATACAAAGACTGCAAATGAATACATGAAAAAAATTACACACCATGTACAGTATTTATAATTTATAAATGCAAAGTTAAGACCTCTTTAAATTATTGCACTTGCATATTTGTTTTTTTACAAAGATAGTTTATATGTATCATATATATATATATGTAGATATATATATATATATATAAAACAATTTTTTCAGCTCACTAAATGTAGTAAAGTTGAATGTTGTTACCTTGAAGTTCTTTCTTCTTCACATAACAGCCCAACCTGAATTTTGAATATATATGAATCTACTCTATAAATCAGTTTGTTCTACTCTAGAAAGCAGTTCATTATTTTAGGTTTTTCGATAGAGTACACACCCGTATTACAATCGAGCACAGTTTTTGGTCAGACAGCAGAATAGAATAGTTGTGATGTGCCTTTGCTAGATTGGGATATATAACCTAAACTTTGAACATGAACTTCATTGTACTAGTGTGCAGAAAGTCACTTCCTATGTTTAGATGAACAAGAGTTTGTACCACTTCTTAGAACTGTTAATATATCACAGTGTTTGAGGCAAATGCATTATTTCAAGTGGGTCAAAATTATTTTGAGCATCTAACAACCTCTGCATTTTTTCTTTAACATGAATAGTGCTACATGCTATCCCTATGATTTTAACACTAAGTGGTCTAAATGTATTCACAGCAAATTGATCACATTGTTTTAAGTTTAAACACATGAAAGAAGTCTGTGCCACATAAAGAGATAAATTTCACACTGCACGTCCCCTCCAATGTAAATATATTTTAGCATATACTCCCACTAAAAAAACCCTAAAAAAACCTACTGCATTTCTCTAATGAAATGATTAATTATATTAATTGTGAAAGTATTACTGCCATGAGTGGAAGCTGAAGATTCTGAACAGCAGAAAGTTGTACTATCTTAAAGAATTCATAGCTTAATTATAACAATGGATTTTGTCAGTGCTGCTATAAAACATGCAACATCTCAGATGCTATGTCACCTATTTTTCTCACTTAATGCCTCAGGTATTGTTTCACAAAACATTAGAAATTCTCAGATATGGCTTGAGACGGCTTTTTTCTTTACCGGGCTTAAAAGGGAAAAGCAATTGGAATCTCAATAAAAAATGTTGTTGTTCTGCGAGTATAGTCTAGCTCTTCTAGGAAAAAAAAGTCTGTTACATTTTTTTATGCATTCTTATCCATTCCGTGCAACATCAATTTTAGTAGGATAACAATACAAGGAGGAATTGCATTTAGCAGCATAACTTGATAAGCCATATGACTTACTGCTGTACTTGTGAATACAAGTCCAGAATTTTGGACTCATTTAAAGTTTTTTCTACCAAAAAATTGACATGTCTTAATCTGCACTCTGTAAGTGGTAAGACAGACTGAATTCACTTAGAAAATACAGCCTGTTATAGATATTTTTGTTGGTTTAGCCAGCAACTCAAAGGTAGTAACTTTTTGTCATGACTTTCCTCCTTTTATACTCCAGAAAAACAAACCGAACTCAATCACTGGAATTGAAGTTTTTCCTTGCAATGGGCACCATGCTATAAGAACTATATATTTTCAGCGATTGGGATAGTTCTGTATTAGGAACAATACCTGCATGTCTTCAGACATTAACAACTAACTGACAATTTGATAAATGTTAGAGAGATCTGTTCTTTTTCAGTACTTACAGACATCAAAACTGTCAATGACTAACAGTTTACTTAAAAACTTTCCATATTATAGACATAGTGTAACAAGGAATATTTTTGCAACCCTGTAAGATCAGCATTCCAGGAGGATGGAGAATAACAGCAAATATACTTAAGCCAGGAAGGAAAAATTTTCAGCTGAGTTTTGGAATTATATGAATTCCATAAAGTATTTTTGTAGTCATTATAGATTTAAATCTTTCCAAGTACATGAGGACACCATGGATTGCATCTTCAGTCCTTAGAGTTGAAAGGTTTCACCTGAATGATTTAACTAAATTGGAACTGCTCAGGAGTAAAGCAGAAGACAAAATATGTAATCCTGTTCCATTTACTATASTATAATTATTTCCTTAAAGTTTTTTTCCACCCCAAAATAGCTTATTTTGGCTAACGATGAATTTCTGCACTTAGAAGTGGCGAAGCAAACTGAAAAGAATGGTGAGGCTGTATGACACAAATAAGGTAACTTAATATTGAACTCTAAACCTCCAGGATATCTATGTACTGCAAAGGCTTAGGTGCATTTATACATTATGTGATTACATATCACATACTGTACATATGTACAAACTAATATTGTATGTGCTCGACCATAACAAAAGGCAAAACTCAGGAGTCCAAGTCATTTAAAGGAAACTGTACGGTGGCATGCTTATTACAGCCATACAGCTCAACAGACATGACATGGAAAAAGAGAACCTGCATTCTGTCTTTAAGTCACTACTGCTATTACTTGCAGTTACACAAATGGCCATATAATCACAGAACCACTACAAGACTATTGTGAAAAAGCATATGAAGCAGTATAGGCTGTATGTGAAAAGTTATGCAAAGACAGTGTTTTCAACTACTGTGCAGATCAATTTGAATATTTTCATTATTTTTAAAAGAAAGATGAAGGCAAATTAAGTGTTGAAACATACTCTGTACAATTGCACTAAGAGTGGCATTAAATGTAAGATCTTACATTCTGTGCATAAGTTTGTAAGACTGATGCCTATGCCAGCACAGAACTGTAAACACAGTATTTCAGAGTACTTTTTTTTTAGTCAGCTATTCTTTCAATTAAAAGGCAGTTCTGAGTCTGAACATTCTTCTCAACTAGGGGAAAAAAAACAAAAGGAAAAATGGAGAAGTTCTTTAATTTTACTTGTTTGGGAGTGGTAGAAAAGAGCAGTAGAAGGCATGCAGTGTTAGTGTGCAATACAAAAGCTAGTCAGTACAAAAACATTTTTGACTTATTGTGATGAGTCCTCCTTATTATACCTGACTTTTCTGACACAGCTCCTGTTCCCAGTAGATAACATACTTTAGGTATGTCTCTTAATATCTTTTAAAATATAACTCAGTGGTAGAAATAAACACAACGACTTTACTTATCGGTGAGCTAGGCAAGGAAATCTTTGCTGTCATATTCAGATTTTAGACTGAATCTTCTGTCACTACAGATACAAAAACTCCAACCTGAAACTATGCCTGCATCTCTCCTTAGAGATAAATATCCCACAGTTCCAGTGTTTAAAGGGAGGAGTTGTCTGGGTTTCTAAATCATTCTGAAGAACAAAGCCCCAGCACCAGTTCCTTCAACATTTACCTTGCAAGTGACAATTTGTGTTATGAYGCTTAATGAAGAACTTTAAACCTTTAACCCGAATGTTGGTTTTCCTTTAGTTTACAGCAAAAGAATTCACTGCAACCTAAACAAGAATTAGTTTCCAGGGATTCTGCTAGAGTTCAAACTGATTACAAGTAGATCACACAAACATTCACAATAGCAATAGGTATATTGTTCTATTTATAGCCAAGAACTCCCAAGTGACACTGGTGTTAAAGCCAGCCACAGTACAGTATAATAAAAGTACCATTGAAACCCTTACTAGAAAGATACAATTTAGAAGTACCCCCTAAGATTTTTTTCCCCCATCAGTTTTAAATTAAGGCCTCAGCATTGTAGCCCATGAGAGAAGGCCAGTCTTTTATATTCACAAGTCGGAAGTTCTCTTTCATTAGCTGATTCCAAACCATCTGGGTTGTCATTTTCCCTCTGTTCACGCTGTGTCACTGGTGTAGGTCAGGAGATTGGCTTCCARAGTCATTAGCTGAGGTAACCCCATGGGTGTTACCTTCCTAGGCAGATCTGCTTCCTAGTTAGCATTTGTAGCTCTTCTTTTTCCTTCTTCAAATAAAAACAAAACAGAACAAAAGTAAACAACCCTCAAAACAAAGAAGGGATGCCTTTAGGGTTAAAGCAATCTGCTGCTGCTGTTCAGTCATCAATCTTCACAGGAAGCGAATCGGAGGTCCCGGGAGYAAGGGACTGCGAGGGAATCCATATAGAGGCCTCCTCTCCTCTCGTCACTTTCTCCCATTGGCTGAGATTGTCCCTAGAGATACAAAAGAGTCAGAGGTAAAGCACAATTCATAAGGTTACTGAGATTTCTTCTGTCTGCTGTACTAGACTTCTAGAGATGTAGCTTTATGCTGCAAACAAACACTCGTATGCAGTCAGGTTTTCATCATCACTCTATTATTTCATCTTTTACCTTGCAGTTGTCACATTTTATAATTCTTGTTGGCTAGCATACATGCTGGCAATATATAAGCCTATGGTATTTGTGCCTCAGAATAAGCCACTACTGGAACAGGAGTCTAGAACCTGCTTCCCTTAAAAATATTTCTAGCCCTCATGGTTGCAAAGAAAATGCTAACATGACCCAAGAACCATTTCTGCTGAGAATACAAAACAGCAGTCTGGAGAGGAGCAGCTTTCCTCACTCAGGACTTCAAGCATTTTACAACAGCATTAATTGGCCCTTTACAAAATCACCAGAGACCAGTACTTTTGCAGGAAACTTCCTTCACTGGAAAACACAAAAGTTCATAAATCCTCCTGAAAATTCTGTACACAAGCTGGCTGACAATATATAAAAAGCTTTATGCCAACACTGTAGGATCAACTTTCAGATACTACTGTGGTGATTGCATGATAAGTCTATTACAGCAGAAGATCATCTTTTCCTGAAGAGAAAATTTTTCCATTGTCTCACAGTCTGGCCAACACTCCAGTCCAAATTTTGGTTCATAAGCCATAAAATGTTGAGATATTAAGCTGGTAACATTAGAACAATCTGAAGGGAATAGAGACTCATCTTACTTGCTGTATATTCATTATCACTCAAGTAATTTGGACATCTATTTTGATGMCATCCAGTTGCAGACCATACAACAACTTACAGCCCAAACCTAGCATTCTCTTTTAAAACACAGAAAGAAAGCAGGCAAGTTCAACAGTTTAAATTTCATACAGTCAAATATCTAGTTGCTAACAATGATTTTTAGCTGTCTGAAAACAATGGTGTAACTACTATGGTCTTACATGCTATGTGTCATATTACATCTGAATTTATGTGGCAGAGCTCTCCTGATTTGTGTGTCACAGATTTTCTGAAACAGTTGATAAAACACAGCAAATAAATAAGCTGGAAGCACAGGAAACAGGTAAGAAGAGAAAATGTTGCAACTTCTAGGCATAGGGGAAGGAAGGATTTGATGGAGTCTACCAAAGGAAGCTGGTGCCCTCTAGGGGAACATCTACATCATTTTTTGAAGGTCGATGGAAACTTGTTCTGCCAGTGCTCCCCCAGGCCAACTGGAGTCACATAGACAGAATTAATATGGCGCTGAATCTCAGCTAATAAAACCAGGCGCTGAGAATGAGAAAAACCAAACTGTTACTATTTCTAGGTCCYTTTCTGGAAGCTGGGAAAATAACAAGGAGAATTGCAGCCAAAATATTCCTAAATTATATCCATTTCAGCAAGAATCCAAAAACCCGAAAGTACATGGAAAATTGTTTAAGAATATTTAGTCTGAACTAAAAGAAAAAAAAAGTAATTTCTCTTACTCTCAGAATAGATCTGCAACTTTTGTGTGCCTCCTGAGTAAATAGGCTATAAAAACACCCCTAGAACTTGCTCAGGACACTATTACACATGTGGATGATAGTTTTGATCTACACAGAATACATATTGAAAAATTTCTCAGTAAAAAACAATAAATACTTGGTAGATAAGAGAATATTTAAAAGTTTTCAATAAATTTCTACCTTACTTCAGGGAAATCAGTGACTGGTACTCTTTACCTTTTCTTTAAGATGCAGATCATACGATTCATTTGCCTTTGTGCTCCCAATGAAGCCCTGGCTCCTTAGTGTCTGGAATAAATACTTAGATGTTCTCAAAATAAAACCTTGATGCTGACATGCTGTCTTCACTGCTTCTGTTGCTATTATTTGCAGCTCATGTCTGTGTTCCAAACAACTCAAGGACATGGCAGCTTAACACTGCGTTCTAAGAACGAGCCCTACTGGTATAGGGGTGATATCAAAATCAGTTCAGTCAGCAACTGAGGCAACACTAAATAGGAATGAGGCTGCATGCCTCCCATCACACTGCGTACCATTTACCCCTCAAAAAAACCCACGCAGTTCAACTATTTAAAACACTCTGGAGTAACCCAAACCCTGCAAAAACATGCACATCTGATAATTAGGGAGTTGAAGTCAGATCTGTGTTCTTGGAATTTCCAGTCAGCATCTCCAAATCTGAACACAGCTCTCAACACTTCCTCCTCAACTTGCTCTAACAGACAGTTTCAGGTAGGTCTGTGAAGGGTAATTTCAAGGCAGAGCTGTTAAACTATCAAACTCCATATCATGGACCTTACATGAAAGTATAGTTTTTCAGGAAACTCTTCAGACTTACAGAGATCTTAAACTTCAGTTCACACATGCATGCAGCAGTCCTGCATCACTGCAATCTAAATTCAGGGAATGCACAAGAGCAGGTGGGGAGAGGTARCTAAAGCTGTGACCATACAGAGCTGTGCCCAGTTTGGAGATTATGCCAATGCAACTTTCAGAAGTATATTTGCAGTTCCAAACATTAAGCATAACTCATAGAACAGAAAACACCCATATAATCTTTGCAAGGAATCTGATCACTACTACTTCAGACATCCCATCCTTTGCAGAGAAGCTCACTCTTGAGAAGATGCTCGTGCTTGCTGTCAGAATTATGACACACCCTCCATCAAAAGCATGTATGTATGCTGGTGCTTGGTACTCTACAAATCAACTTTCAACCTCCTTAGTTGAGTACTGAAAAATAGAACATCACGTATTACGAGCTACTTTTGAAAATAAACCTCATTTAGGTATGTGACTAGAGATCAAAAAACACAGGTCTTCCTGAAACCCTGATCCTGAAAAAAATGTTGTGTAGCCTTAGGCACTCAGCCCAGCCTCTCCAAGCCTCATTCTCCATTAAGGGGAAATAACAATGCTAAAATTCCTACTAAAGATACTACCAGACTTATGCAAACACTTCAAAAGGAAGTGTAAAACCATTCTGAAGACCCCTCATTTGATTGTACTAGTAATAGAACTTTCCTGCCATACACACAGAGGCTGCTTCATTAATCATATGGGCTCTGCAAGACATTTTTGTATTAAAATTATACAAGTACTGATTTTAGGAGTGAAAATGCACTCAGATGTTGACAAATACTTAACACTAAAGATTCAAAATTGTCACATATTTAAAGCAGTTTGGTAAAATTCATTAGCTTAAATATAAACAAGTAACTGGAAACACTCATGATGAACACCACTGCATTTCTACTGCTTGGTATTACAGATGATGCGGTTGTAGTCTATATAAATAGTGTAAAACTGTTTCTGAATGAGAATGTGGTTAGGCAATGCACAACCTGTTTCCAGTTACATGGACCAAATAACTAACATTTTGCTTTTAGCCATCACTACACCTGAAGACTGTCTAGTACCATGCCTTCGAGCAAGGATTACAAATACAGCAGTTAGAGAATTTTCAAGATCTCAGACTACCTCTCTTCAGCAGCTGGATGATTCATGGCCTTGTAAAGATCAAAAGGTTTRTAAGTAGTTCTATAGTTTCCTTCATGTTCTTTGATTTTGCACTGAAAGCAACTCTTTATTTGTCAGAGTACACATTATTCAATTATCTATAATCAAACTATCAACAAGTATGTATTAGGTCACCATGGCTCAAGGAGTACACATTCCTATCCAGTACTGTAACTCTGAATTCCAAAACAGGATTTGGACTTTGATATCATTATGATAATAGTCTGCAGCATTTTGAAACCAGAGAAGAGTTTAATGCTATATTTTAAGTGATGGAACCACTGAAATATGCACTTACGAATACTTCTACATTATTCAATTTAGGGTAACAAATTATTGCCTGCTATTTAACAGAAGTTGTTATTTTCAAAACTTCTCAAAACAAAAGATACTAAAGACAGGCCTTGGGAATTTCACCGCACTAACTATGCATTGAACCCATATCTCTTCTACCTACTTTATCTCTTACAGCAGTATACTCAAACTTGATTTAAGATCTTCAGGTGATATTACTCGAAGTGCTAAAGAAAGTATTAAGAGAGAAGACCATGTGGTGAAACTAAAATAGGGCTTGTTCATGGATAACGATCAAGTGATTGATGGCCTCACCTCAATATGCTGAAGAGCAGAGGACGAGGACATGCTGGATTTCTTAGAATTAAAAAAAAAAAAAATCTGAAAGGGATAGAATCCTTTCTTATTTAAGCAAGAGGAAAAGGAGAACAGATTAAGCTGGTGGGATAAACTGTGAGTTTTTACAYGTGAGGACTAGTTCGCATCTCAGTATTGTCCAGAAACTAAGTGAAGTTAAAAACTTCACAGTGTYTATATACAGTGGACATCCTTCTGCTATTTCACACAGATCTTTAAGACCAAAAGGTCAAGAAAATGACAGAGTAGGTGAAGCTGCCATACAGGGGAGAAAAAGAAAAGAAAAGAGAGAGAGAAGTGCTAGTAAAAGCATGGAAAAACAGGTCTCTCAGCTACTCCCTGAATATGACTGAAGACTGTCAGAATTTAGTAACTGTTTTTCTTAGAGAATACTGATTAACCTGAAACTTTTAAATTAAGTCTACTGGTTTCGACAGACTTTTTGCCAGTGAAGACTGCTAAGCTGCAGGATGTAATTATTGGTCAGAGCTTCCTACAAAGAGATCCACCATCATTGCAGCATAGAAGCAGCCAACTGGTTAAGGACACTTCTCTCCTGCAGAAGATTCCTAGCTACACTCTTAGCAATTGGAAGGACAAAATTAAATCCATCTCACACATATTGCAGTACTATTCTTATGTGTCCAGTTACTGACTATTCTAAATTGGGGCTCTTTTCTTTCTCTGCTTTTTAATATGAATGTTCTGATGTGAAATAAAACTACATGCCAAAAAATTAGCATTTTTTATAAAACAGAATTCTTATTTTCTAGACAATCTTAGTTGTGAGAATAATACTGAGGTAAAACGGATACAGAGGGAAACTGCACTGAACCAGCCTAGATGAAAATACGTTAAAACTGAAACTGTTTATCTCTGAAGCTTTAGGCATCAAACATCTTAATCAGTTGTGTCTGTAGAGCAGTGTTGGATAGTCCCAGCCAGCAGTTATCACCTTTGGGTTTCTGGATAGATTAATAATGAGATGTATATTTGTTTATCTACATGCAAATTCTAAAATCAAAGGTCTATAATTTAAGGTCTGTATTTCCAGATGGACCTACAAAGCAGGTTCATTTTTTCCTTAACCAAGCTACATGCTAGGCAAAAAAACATACATTTACTCACCTGCATGCTCGGAGTAGTGGCCCAGTTGGAGGAAAGATCTGTGCAAGTGTGGTATAACATGGAATGGCTACAGCATTGTAGAACCCAATCTGAAAAACAGCAATGAAAGAAAGTAGTTAAGTAAAGCCAAACTACAGTCCTGAAAGATCACAGATTACTAGCTAAAAGCTAGTTGATTACTTATTTAATTACAGTTTATGTTAGTACTTTGAACCTCTGCACATAATCTTCATATTGACTACTTATTTAATTACAGTTTATGTTAGTACTTTGAACTTCTGCACATAATCTTCATATTGGAATACTTTAAAACAAAGCATAAACAGTGATGTCTCTGATGATGAGAGCACTTCAAACTATGCTCAGTAAGGCTTAAGGGGGAGGGGGAGAAAAAGCATGTTTGTTAGATCTGTGCTTTCGTGCCATTAACAATTCTTTCACAAATACCTAGAGGAATACTATGTATTTTTGAAGATGTTCAAAGATAACTAAAACAGCTTGTGGAAAAATAAAACAAGCGCAGAAAAATGTTTCTTCTCTTGTTAAGCTCATACTAGATATATAAATTGAATAAATTCACTGCTAATTCCTTATTAATGAATTTTATTCTAAAAATGTGATGTAGCATACTGTGATTAACATGTTTCAGAATATAAAAAATTCTGTAGTCTCTCTTAAACCAAATATTTAATCTATAAAGATTTTGGGTACTTTGCTTCTATTTTTTAAAATACTGCCTTTCATTTCAGAGCTATTGAAATGCCTTTTTGCTAGCTATTGCCATTTTAGCTTTCAGAGGTCACTGAAAGCAAAGTAGTCTTTCACATGCACACATACTTGTATTTATGTACGTAGTACGTACGCAGGCAATTGACAATTTGAATTTACTTTTCTTGGTCCTGATAGTCAGCAAACTAGTTAGCATGTTTATTCAAAAAAGTTAATTCAAAGATCTTTTTGTTCTTGAATTCGTTTTTATGAAACACCATTTTTCCCTAGGAAAAGCAGAAAATAGCACTCATTGCTGCATATTTTGCTGCACCACTATGCAAAGGAAGATCAATACACAAACAGTTTTTAAAAGTTTTTAAATCAGGTAATTGAGCCTCCTGGGAATATACTTTTTAGTGCTTATCCCCAAGAATCTCTTCACCTCATATGATTGTTTTGGGGAAAATCAAAAAGCAATGCCTGTAGTTATCCAAAATACTAATGAAGTAGTACTAGCCTAAAAACACAAATATTTCAAAATCTGAATGTAAATATTTTAACCAGGAACAGGTGAAGCACTTCAACTTGCATTCAGGACAAAACAGTGAAAACTTATCTAGGAGTGGAAGTAGTCACTAACTACGTAGAAAAAATGTTTATGACACTTCTCAAAATTGTGCATGACTGATTTTAGCTAGAGATAGAAGTCCGAAGAATGAAACAGCTGACTTTAATTGCACTTATATTAGGATACACTAGACGTTATTCAAGACAGACCTCCTTCATGAGACCTGCAGAAAAACCCGTGAATCACAATGCAGAGGACTGTGAACACAGGAAAGCACCATAGATTTGTGAGGTTTTCTATGTCACTACAATACTGAGCTGACTTTTCTTGCATTCTTCCACAGTATTTCACTAATATTACTTTAGCCCTGCCTTAAAACTCTTCTAGGAGATACACATTCCACAATAATGCTCCTTTAYAGAACACCTTAACGAAGACCACATAGCCTGTAAATGGCTGCAGAGAGAGTCAATGGCCAGCATCAGGGTCTGAGTTTGGCCATGAGCAGCTAGTCTCCTGTGTTATCTTATAGCCTATCTCCAAGGCAACTTCAATAACCACTTGGACTAAGTCCTCAGCAAAACTGTATTAAAAGTATTTGACAGAAGGCTTCACATCCTCTGTTACCTAACCAAAAATCTCATTTAATCTTTTGCTGTGGATGTAACTTACAAGTATTCTTTAATCCACAAACCAGCACCGAATGCCAAAGCTTACCTGAATTAATTTGCAAATTAAAATGTCATGACATAGTAAATATTTAGCCATATGCCAGATGAGTGAAATCTGTCTTTTCAAATCTGTGCTTGATATTCATTACTCTCTAACTTTTCAGAAATTTACTCATTTGTTTTCTCAATACTTCTTCAATATATTATTTGAGTGTGTGGATGAAAGGAGAAACTGCCATTCCTAAGCGTTTATATCTCCTTATCAAATCATTTATCACACGAGATGGAACAGACTGTATCCAAATGCAACATGAGTTTTCAAAAAAAAAAAAAAAAATACAACCATGCCAGAGGCCTGTCACCACTGCACAGTATATTTATTTCGAGGGAAGGAAGTAAGAATAGTAATAAGATATAAATAGCTGTATTGGAAACTATAAGAACATAAAAGTACTAACATATAATCAGCACTAAGTCTAACCTGAAGACAAATTTACTTTTGTTATTGAAACTACATGATGCTTTCACACTGGAACTATTTTATCATGTTTAAACCGTTCCTGAAGTCTTCACAGAATCATAGTCTTATTCTGTTACAGGAAGTAGAGCTATGTTATTTCAGGGCAGCAGCAAACAGCATATTGTTGCTTCAGTAATGTCTTTGAAAAAAATGTTTTCTACTGCTACTTAAAAAGACCAGTTGCCCTGATTTGCAGATAGAAAACAACTCACTAGGGCACACACATATCCTAACACCAAATGCAACAGTCCATAATATATATGTAATATATACAAAAGTTTTTATATACATGTTTAATTAACATTATAAAGCATGTATCATTTTACAAAGAGAGTTCATACTTGACCCTGAGGGACTTCATCCTTCTTGTCTCTGTCCATCATAGGAATAGGCTGAATACCYGTTTTCTTCATTTCATCACCCTGGGAAAAAGGAGGCAGAGAGTTGTCTGTTAGTTTTCTAGGTTTCCTCTATAGTCATTGAAGGCACCTCCAGAAGATAATTTATCATACCTTTCTCATGAGATTGTATCAAGTCAAATTCCAATTGCCTATGCTCTCTTCCAAGGAAACATTTTGGTGCTTTAAGTTTGCAATATAATGAATTAATTCTGGTGTGAGTTGAGTAGTTAATGATTGTCTTTCTACTTGTTAGCTTCAAAACTACCTCGAGCTCAGAAAAGATGAAAGCTTCCTGAAGCTGACTCCCTCCCATATATTTGGCCTCAATATCACCTATTACCATGTCCTGCTGCAGTTAACCAACAAGAGATGCAATCACAAAGCTATTTCCAAATTAATGTCTGTTTTTGCTGTTTTCTCGTGCCCCATATTTGCCCCATCAAGTAGTCAGATAGGCTAGAATCATTGCATCTATTCACTGTTCAGCTTTTCAGACATTTTATTTTCAAAAGCAGCAAGAAAAAACACCTCCTTCCCCAACTGATAAAAAAGAAACCTGTAAGAACTGCCAGCACAGAAATTCAGTGGCCTGTTATTTAGGAATTATAAACAATTTTTGTGTGCCTCCTGTAAATAAAATTTAATTTTCTCCCATTTGCTTGAAGTACTGCTGTTGACTGGTCAAGACCGTCTGCAGTCACTCTCAGTGATCAGTCACAGTCTCACTGATCAGATCCTAACACTGCACCACTTAATGCATATTTAATAAATACGTTTTTAAGCTCTCTGGTTAACATAGTATCAAGTGTCTTGGAAACACCTGAAACTTTCAGGCAGCTGTCCAGCCTCTGATAGAGTGTGCCAAAACTGAACAAAGCTCAGAACTATGTTCATCACTCTACCTTGAAAGAAAAAGGTATGTGTCTATATGTACATGATGCATTACCAGATGAGGTATGCTGTAAAAAAAAGTAAAACTATTTTTTGCTCTATAGTTGGTGACCATGATCAAAAAGAAGTTGAAAGCTGAAATTCTAAACCACTAAGTTTGTATCACTGTACCTGGAGTACAGGTATAGAGTGGCTTATTATAAGTCTATTCAAAAATACTGCTTAAAGGGTTTAACTACCTACTTTCTCGTATGTCACAAAAAATTACAACAGTCAGATCTTATACAAGCCTGTAATCCTATATAATGGATCAGGAAACGTATTATTCTTCTCATGTTGTAGCACTGTGGGAAATCTTCATGATGAAGTGGTATCAAGGGATACCACTTTGCTGAAAACATTAGGCTTCATTCAATGAAAAAGAAATAAAAGCCAGTGTGATGTACTGCAAAATTGCTACAACTTTCTCTGCAGTTGTTTATTGTTTTATACAATAATTCTATATTGAAAATGTTTTATAAAAATCCTCTAATAATTTGTTCAGCATATTAAGATTATGAACTCAAGTAGAAAATGTAAGCAACTTTTCCCCTGTACGTAGAACTAATACAGCCATTCAATCTAACCAAAATTAGAACTTTTTTAGAGTTTATGTTTTTCCCCAATTAAGTAACAATTTCTTCAGTGAAATGCAATCTAAACTTACTACTCATCTTTCTACTTAGCTTTCCTAGGATTTTCTCTATATCTATCCCCAGTTTTCTGTTTTAGAGAAGCATGTAGATGTAGTTAGATTTGTCAGCTATCTTGACTGCACCACAACAAATTCAACTCCTGACATCTGTCAGACAACCTCTTCTTAAAATGGATTCAGTAAAATATCAATTACAGATTTCAATTCCCAACAATAATTTCTAATGTAAATTTGCTGCACTAGGTATTAATGTTTTATAAAAACTACTATTATTAACTCATCCTTGGATTTCAAAACAAGTTAAAATTTGGACACACTCAATTCTGCCCAAAATTCTGTTTTCACTATTGTTGAGAAGGAGTTTAAAAAAAAAAAAAAAAAAAAAAAAACAGCTCCTTCCTCCTACACTGAGTTCACAAGAATTGCAAAAAACTGACTATGTAATCAGTAAGCAGATTAATATTATACCTCCATTATATTACTTGTAAGAATACTCACTTTTCAGTGCTGCCATTTTATAAAAGGACTACTGAACTAGATCTTTGAGTTTATAAAGTCTGCAGTTTTCAAACATTTTATTGTGGTCTGAGCTGTTCAAAATTAAGCACATAACAACACTTAAATGCAACAAAAATAAATAAAAAAAAGCCACAAGTCATGCACATGTTGAATTTCATAAGAAACATGGAACAGGCAGGACAAATCTCCATGTTATATGCATGCTATATCAACTCTGTTGGTCTGATTTCAATTTTACACCTATGTAAACCAAAAGTAAGTCCAAAGAACCACAGCTTACAGACATATGTGCAATACCAGTTCTGAAAACATTACATACTTTCTGAAACTGCAGAAATCAGCTCTGTGCAACACTCTCAAGAATTTATTCCTTATATCCACAAAGTAGTATTTCTTTCATCTTCAAAGGTGAACAAGTAGAGCATTTATTCCTCAGCATAGAACATTTAAGAAATTGCACTTTCTTTTGTATGGACATGATCACACAGCACATCTCAATGCCATGTTTTGATTCGCAGTCTCATCTGTGGAGTAACTCTCAGTACATTAAAAGATGAACTATCTCTCTTTTGTGCTGGCTCACAACGAAGATTCAAAAGCTGGGATCAGAACAATTTTAAGATTTATCATATTTGCTTTAGCATCTCCTGAACGCATACTGCAGCTTCAGAAGTGTGTGTTTTAAGGCAGCTGCTTGGAAGCTGGTTTCATGTTTTGCATTTCTAGAATGCAATTAACTTCCTCACAGAATTACTGTAACTGACTCAAAAAAATCCTACAGATTCTTGTATGTTCTGTTGCCTGGTCACTTTTTCTTATGACATACTTCCTAAATCTGTCTTTAACATGCAGCAAGAGCAGTGCCTGCAAATCAGGAAGCTAACTTGGCTCTTTGAAGAGTCTCAAAGCAATTAACAAAACACGTGCATGCACCAATGAAGTCTTTAAAACAAGCATGCTAAGATACCTACTGCAAATTGTTCTATCAGTGTTTTTCTCTTCCTATATACTTCCATTTGTAAAAAAAAAAAAAAAAAAAAAAAAAAAAAAAAAAAGAGAGTAAACAAAAGAAATGCACATACCTCAGCCCAGAACTCTGCATATATATCATTGGCTGTCAGCCTGGTAACTGGCCACAACTTTGTTACAGAACACAAATCACAAGCAGTCATCATCAGACCAATAACTCGATCTCTAGAATAAAATAATATTAAATTGTAAGTTGGTAAAGAATTAATTATCATATTCTGAAGCTTTCATTTGCCCTTCCTAAGTACAATCTGCAATAAAGTATAAATGTTACCAAATTTCTCCCATCTTGCTTTTTTCTTTCCTACCTGTTTAAGATTTATTAGTAAGGCACCACACAATTTTTTCTATTATCTCATCATGCAGTATTACTGTATTGAAACTGGAGTTCATCAGCTAGCCTCTGCACAACTACAATCATAGCAAGGTATAAAAGAACGTCCGTTATAATGCTCGTGTGCTCCTCCTTGATTTTCTGAGAATAAAGCTCAAGTCTATAAAAAGGGGGATGGCATATCCTGTTGCTGCATTTCTTTCCACTGTTTAAAGAGATTAACACATGTACACCAAAACCAGCAAAATCTAGTTCTGAGTCTATGTCAAGGAACTCCATTTACAAGTAAGCTCTATTTCTTCTTCCCCTTTTTCTCATAGTATTTTCTACATATTTGTATTTGTTGCAACAGCCAGCAACTGCATCTTGTGACTTAATTTTTATGTGACAAAGGATTCAAGAACTGCCTTAAGCAAACTATTTAACCTAAATGTCAGCTCTACTAAAGCAATATAGGAGCTTAATGAGTGTCTCCATAACAGCCTGAGTATTTCAATAATCCAAATATGTCTTAAGACGTATTTGAACAGAAGTCATTGCTCTGCTGGAATGAGTTCTAGCCCAGGGAGGAGAAACTCGCACAGTTCTGTAACTCTGTCCTATCCACTGACTAGCCTGTTTACAGAAGAAATGATCAGCATTAGTAGGATTAAAATCAGCAGTGTAATACACCCACGTGCGTGCACACACACACACAATCCTATTTAAAAAGTTTTCTAGCACTTTACTGCTACACAAATCTATATTTTCTGAACCTAAGGCTTATAAAGAAAATGGGAAAATTAGCTCATGAAATTAATTTGTTCCACCTGAGGGAGCTCCTACAATGGGGCCAAAGGACACCTGCATCTTTTTTAATGCCTATACCATGAAAAAGCATGGCTTGCTATCTTGCATGCCGGATGCGATGGCAGTCATAGAAGCTGTATCAGTAGACAAATACACAACACAAAACATAAAAACAGACAATATGATACATAGATAAACAACAAAGTACAATTCCCCTGAGTTAAAAAAAAAAAGGATTCACCACCCAGATAAGGACCAAATTTAAGGTTTCATTACACCATTTTTATTGTCATATAAAAATCAATTATAAATCTTGGATTCTTCAATCACATTACAAATTGATTTCCTATCATGAGGCACATATTTTACACTGAAAATGTCCTGAGGGTAAGTAAAATTAAAAATGTAAACCTAATAGAACATTCAATCATACACTAAACAGTTGTGCATCACTGCACATCCTATTTAATGTTTATAAACCTACATTTTAGATTTTCCTGGTTAATTTCATTCTAGGATTATCAGGACCTACTGCAACTCTGTGTTGATTTTAAGGTTTACTCAAGTCTAATAAATTTCTTCAGTTCTATACCACGAAATAAGCTCCTAATAACAGCCCTTTGTACAGTGTTGTGATAATTTATTCAACACCATCAGCAGAAACTTGTAAAACTCCTCAGGGAACTAAAGAAGATCCTAGTATCAAAGTTCCTTTTGGAGAAATCACAACCGTAACTCAGTACTTTGCTACCTCTCTGATTCTATCTGCACTACAGCAAAGACAAGATCTATTTTCCAGTTAAGAAGCCCTGAGAGGAGAATGAAAGGGCTGCGTGAGCCCTCTAATGAACACTTATGAGAAACATCTCTCATCCACGGTGCACTGTGTTTTCATTACGTGGACAAGGAGAGTCATGTATGTATGAATATACACATATGTAGCATAATTTTTAAACTGGAAGCTATCTTAATACACAAAGGTTAAGATCTGACCAGAATTCTGTCTTGTTTCTTTGGTTGGGTCAGGTATGTTTTCTGGAGTCACCGGTTTCATCAAAACTCATGATCATAACAGAGTATTTTATGAAGTCAGTAGCTCATCTAGCTAATAAACAATGTTTTAAGGTTGTTTGTTGTTTTTTGGAGACAATGAGGGATTACAAAGAGCTTGCTTTTTTTCCCCTTCCTTCTCACATCATGAACCAGAGTAGGAAAAATAGAAATCAGAAAAATAGAAAATAGAAATAAAGATTGCAGGAATTGCTTTTGAAGGTACAGCAACAAATAAATTAAATTATGACAAACTACCAAAAGTTTAACTCAAATCAAACATCAAACCTTAGAAAACAATACTGCTATACACCAAAGAATTCAAATGTACTATTTTAGCAAAGATGCTTCAAATACTGATCTCTAAGATGTCTTGTGACTAGCTTATACTTACTGTGTTTGTATGGTTTTCAAGTAATTACAATTTGATCTTGTCATATACAAATAACTACTTCTGTAGATGATGTGGGATGACTTCCGCTCAGCATTAACTTTTCAAAAAGCATGTTTAGAGAATAATAAAAATTGAAATAAAAATAAAATGAAATAATTTTTGCATTTTACTTTTTTTCCCCCCCACTATCTAACTTTCCTGCACAGACACCTGACAGTGAATTGTGTAAATGAAATCTGAAGGCAATGACATTCAAATATAACACAATTACTACTATATCCCTGGCATTTTACACACAATTGGTCTTAGAAATTCTATAGGTAACAAAATTACAATGTATAGAGCAAATTTCAGGGTTTTTATTTGAATTCTTTGTTGTCTTCTGCAAAAATTATTTTTTTGGTCTTTGTTTTTTCTTCTCCAGGAATAATATCCTGGAGAAATTTGCTTCCTTACCTATGTGCTTGGTTCTTAAGGTTTAATGCTCCCGTCTGATGCAGCTCTTCAAGCTGTTTTCTATTTCCAAAATACAGGGCAAGGTCTGTAGCGATGATGGCTTTGCGGATGATCTCAAGGACTTGCTCGTATTCACTGGAGCTCAGATTGGAGAAGACATTGTGCCCTTCCAGCTATGAAAAAGTAAAAAACCAATAAAAAGCACAAGCTCTAATTCTGAGATGATTTCAGTCTTGTCTTTACTAGACAGGTTACAACAGTTTTACAACCCACTGACAATTTTTGTCCCAAGTTCAAACACTGACAGCCTGAAATACACTTTTTTTTATCCTTTCTTTTTAAATACTGTCATGAAACGGTAACGATTAAACCACTGATTTGTTCGGGGGACTGCTTCCTGTAGAGTATATTCTTTCTGAAGCCTGAAAGTACTACTGAAGACAAATGCTAGCTTTTCCCACTATAATTTATAAGCAGTACATACACAGCACTTTCAGACAGTATTAGCTTGAGAACTCATGATTTAATCCAGATCCAGATTATTGCATTGCCAAGCTGGTCAACTTGAGTGACTTACTCTGAAGAATTTTTGATACTGTATAACACAACACAGATTTTAAAAAAAAAAAAAATCCAGGTTACAATACTAAAATAATTACATATTGATACAGTATTTCAAATGAAATGCACCTGCAATTGCTGCACTCTCTGACACAATTTTCTTTTTAGAAATAAAGTAATTACAGTACTTTCACGTATATGAGCATTTGGGAAAAAGCAGCTTTGTTCAACTGTGAGCTGACTGACTCCTAAACTAAAGACAATATTTTCCACTATGGAGGCTCTGGCAACATGCCACTGTCATCCTCTTTCAATTTCCACTATGTATTATTGTGTATTTAACTGACAATATCCATGTACTGTGATCACTCATGAAACTGTATCACATTATGAAGTCAACACTATTCACTGACTCTAAGCTTTTGAAAACAACTTGTCAAAAGTCTTCGTACTCTTGAGAGGAAACAGAGAAAAAACAAAATAGAATGAGCCAGCCAGCCATGTCAAGGTGTACGTATTCACTAACAGACAATATTACTACAATATATCAAATGCAAAGGTGTTTTGACATTTAATTGGCATTTGGGTTGAAGCTCATCAAAAGTTTTCCTGACTTTTATCAAGCATTTACATAATTTCTTCAAAAATATTCCTCCGAGGTACGAATAGGCTTGGCTTCTCTCATCATCCGGAACGTAAATGTCATTTTCCGACGTTTTTACTTGGACAAGTAAATTTATTGTGGATAACGAATAGAAAATACAATCCATCCATGGCTCAATGTTCCTTTGGCAGCCTCTTCAGTCACAATACATGACACTCAGAAAAAAAATTCAGAACATTTTAACCCATTATCAGCACTCCGGGACCAGGAAATGACTACTAGTTTTCAGAATTTTTTTGAGTGCCTTCTCTCCTCCATCCCCTCAGTCAACAAAAACATGCTGTTTGCCCTAGTATTTAAATTATGCCTGATGTGGAGATGTTACTTTTAGGCTTTAGAATCTGCAATATCAGGAGGACCACTGTGGCTGTGACAGTTTCTATTCACATCACTAAAAGAGATTAATTGATTTCTAGCAAAGTAATGATTGAATCTGCCATTTCTGAATACGTCTTTCAGGCCTTTGAGTATTACATACAACATATGACTGCTAAGACATTACTCCTCCCTGCTGTGCTAAAGCTAGTGAATGGTGTACATGTGAACTGTGAGTGGATACGAAAGGCGGCTATGAAGTTTCAAAAGATGAAAACAGTGCAAGTTAGTAACAAAATTAACATTCATTGTGATAAATCCTAACAGTGCTTTTGATAGCAGTCTGGAAAGCGAGCAGGAAGGCTTTTTGATTCAAATGAAGAATAGCAAGCCCAAAAGGCTGCTTTGATCTGTCTTTGCTGCCAGCCACCACCCAGGGGTACTTGGGCAGCCAGTGTTTGAATCCACTCAGCAGCCCTGGCCACCTCCCTTTCCTCACTGCCTCTTACAGCCAAGGCTAGGAGCTGGCAGGGAGGCAAACAGGTTCTCTGCCCAGTCTACAAATGGGACTTTCACCAATCACACCATTTCTGCAGGAAAAATTGCAAAATGATTATTAAAGAATGACAGTGGTCTGCTTCGCATAGTATAGTGGGACAGAGAAGCGTTAATGACTGAGGAACATGTTCACTGTGTACCAATTCACATGAAAAATGAATACTAAAAATCTAATGCCATGCCATCACGGAAGGATTCAATTACATCCTCCTATATGGAAGAACACTCAACAGACAAAGTTTCCATTCTCTGAAGAAATATGTATGATACCTAAAACCATAATCGTAAGATGGGCTTCTTAATACAATACACAATATGTATTTTYCCTAAAAGCTAATTAGATATTTAAGAAAATAAGTATCTTCCCCCTGAAAGACCAGAAAGAAAGAAAAGTTAACAAAGAATTAGTGAAACAGTAGCATGGTATGGCTGTGTGTCAGGCATGTGCACAAAAAGATTAAAAACAGTGAGCACAAATACGTTATGGACTGGCAACCAGTTTCATAGGTGACAGTTCTCAGCCCCTTTTTTTTGTCCCCCCTAATTCAGCACAAACAAACTTTTAGCTAATGAGAAAATATCCGTTTGTCATGCAACACACTTAGTTCTCCCAAAATGTGACTGCATGCTTTCTGGTAGTTTTGTATTAATTAAACATACACCAACATTACTTCATATTAGGAACTCTATCATTGAATATTATCATATTCAATTTTTTTATTTCAATTCGCTGAAGAACAAGAAAAACATGAAACAACATAAAACAGTTTAAACTTTGAATGCATGCAAAATTAACATTCGATTCTAGGTAAAGAATTTATGCACACCATGCCACACACTTAATGCTCAAGGAATTTATTACAGCATGCTTTAGAGCTTCTCATACAAACTTCTGCCAGTTCTTGAGCTTTTATTCAGAATTTTAGGACAATTAAAGACTCTTTTGAAGCACGTTCTGCTGGAAATATGTAACTAACCAGGTTTTCTTTTTCAAAAAAGTTCCTACATTGTATGGTTAAAGGAAAAAACCTCACGAGTTAACCCAGAAGTTAATAGCTCTATAGGAAGGGCATAAACAGTAGACCTTCAAATAAACAATTATTATTTTTTCATAACATCAAGATTTTTGGGAAAATGCTTTGATTTTCAAGACATGTATTATCTTTGAACACTTCAGTCGCCAATTTGGGAACCAGACTTGCTGTAATAAATCAAGGCAAATACTTCTGCATCTTCTTTTCTGGATGAGCATTGCAATCCATAAATTAAAATAAGCATGCTTCAGAAGATCTACAGGGTAATGAGGTGACTCCTATTTCCACAACTGGACTCTACTTCACAGATGGCACAATTTTAATAATCCTACCTGCAGGATGGACACAGTTTGCGAGAAGTGGTGTTGTTCCATTGTAGATGTGGAATAGAGAGCAGCTAATGGGTGGTCAAATTTCTGAAGATAGCTGTTGCTGTAACCTCTGTGATCCAGGTCATGACACAAGCATGCAACTAAAAGACCTTTCCGCTGCAAGAAATTTGAGATAAAAAAAGAAAAATGAGACCTGCTTCTTGCCTCTAGATGTCACCCTTATCTCTCAGAATACTTAAGTGTTGCACTAGGATTACACTGTATTCAAAAAATACATTGAAAAATGTCCTTAAAATTGCAATATATATATATACACAAAAATAATATATGTAAAAATAAAAATGTAAAATTAAAATTCTCTGTCCAGTTGTAATTCAAGTCTTTTTTTTTTTTATGAATTATAAAACACAGTTTGACGATCACATGTGGGAAGGATTCTGTTTCAAGAAGAGATCAGAATTTTGTACAGATAATCTTGCTGTCCATTGGATCCTTACTATGTTTATTGAAAAAAAAACCAGAAAGCATAGAGTTATTGAGTGAGAAGAAATACATAGGATGAAGACTGCTGTTCTAAAGGCCAGTGCTAACACTGCCTCTGCAACACAGTTCCTACAAGATGCTGACTAAGCCTCTAAAGACCAGACTTTTCACAGGTACTCACTGATGTGATCTATGGAAGTGCTGAACAACAGTAACTGCAAATGAAGTAAAATAAAACTGAATTGCTATTTAATTAATTCTTAATATGTTGAACAATAGAGTCCCTGAAATCTTTCTTTTGATGCACAAAATCAGTGGACACTTGGGAAATTTCTTCACACAAGTGTGTTTGGAAAAACACATTCATTAATGTTTGTGAAGCAGTTGCTGTATCCATGAACGTCATAAAAAGTCTTTATGAAACTAACACTCTGTCTAACAGTAGATTCTAATGAATGTTCAGCAAATAAGGAAAAGGTCCTAAACTGAAGAATAAAAAGAATACTGAATAACCATTTATTAAATGAGCAACATCCTTCCTGCGTACTCTATAGAGAATTCTGTAATTTTGTGGAAAAACAGCATGTGATCACATAATTAAAGATGTTATCAAAAATACAATGTGGTCAATTAAGGTTGCAGCACTCCTAACTCTTGTGTTTCTGATTTTGAGACCTTCACTTCTATTTTTAATCCTTCACTTTTATTTTTAATGATATTCTTTTAATATTGTATTTTATGAAGCGTGTTTTTCTAAAACAAAAGGAATAAAATGTAACAGAGATCTACAACTCATGAAATAACTAACAGCTGTAGAAAGCTAGTATCCCCTTTTCATTATTAACAGGAGAGGGAAGACATGTTGCCATAGAACTTCAGAAACGTTCTCTGATAGCAAAAGAAAAATGAGTCTCAAGATCCTTTGTGCTGCACAGTAGATCTAGAGGACATAAGCTTTTTTGTCCCTGCTCCACAAGTTTAGTTCTTCCATTGCATCCTTTCCAACCTGTGGYTTCCCAGTTCTATTTTTTGGTCTGTCTGGCTCCTCATGCCAGATAGTTCTCTTTGYCTGGCCTGTCCCCATCCCTACCTCCCAAGGATTCATTCTTGTCTCAGTCCCTCAGAATTACAATTCCTCATCTTTGTGCTCTTGAGCTTGTACCTAGTGTCCCTGCTTGGATCCTTGGTCTTTAACAACTCCCAAATGCTGGATCTATTTGTCTCTATATCAAAATCTCTCTGACAGTGTTTCATACCTTCCCTTCCCATCGTTCCGCCTACCTAGGTGCATATCCCTCATCTGAGCCCAGCCTGAGTAAGCTCCCCGGCCTTTTTCCTTCGGCAGCTGCCTGTATTTTTGTCAGATACATCTCCAGTGTCAGGATGATGAGATTGCTAGCAAGTCTGAGATAAGGTGTTCGAGTGGGTGAAGGCTGAGTGAAGTTTGACAGGGAACAATGACTGCTCCAACTCTCTTAACAGCTGTCTCTTTTGCTCTCCCAGCATTTCTTACCCCAAGTCTCAATTGCTCTATAAAGATGTGGCTTACTATTTTGTTAGTACTTAAAGTTATGAGAGCGCTAAATACCTCCCAAGGGTGTAATCTACATATTTTCTGTTATGAAGGAACACTGATTTTTTTTCAAACATGCGTAACCTGGCCAACTTTCAGGATATTGCTGGCAAATGCCATTTTCCTAACTGAAATTTCCAATTTTCAAGTCCCAGCTTTAAAATAGAATACACTAGACCTTTTTAAAGGAAAGGTCAACAAATTTTATTTTATTGTTATAAACTGAACAGAAGAATGATTTTTTTGTATCATGCTTCTCTAAAAGAGCCAAAGAATTCTGTCTGAAATTTCCCCAAATAAACCAGCCTGAAAAAGCCAGCAAGCTTGGAAAATTACAACCCAAATGGCTAGAATTTGACAAAGTTATGTGCAACTGAAAACAAGTTCTCCCAGTGAGAAGTTTCAGGTAAATAATATAACATTCCCAGTTGCACCTACAGTAATTAAAAAAAAAAAAAGGCACTGGCTTTATTATTGCAATTATTTTGGTTAGTGATCTATTAAAAGTATGATTTTTCTAAACTCTGTGCAGCTGTCTTAGAAAAGTATATATGCAAGCTAAGGACAGCTTCTGTATAACAGAAGTTTATCAAGGAATGAACTTGTCTGGTCAGTTGCGTCCTTTCATCCATTTTATTCTTCTCCTTTACTCATGTAGGTCAGCTATCTCTGCTATATCAAAGCCCTTCTGCCTTGTCCTACTCTGTCTCTTTCAGATCTCACAATGTCCAACATTCACGGGGTTTTCTTCCCTTCAGTACAGGTCTGCAGTTTTCTTAAACACTTAAAATAAAGGATGTGGTTATAAGGGGATGAGAGAATGTCAAAAATAGTCTTATAGCAAATCTCTTGCTGCTTCTTCAGTGGGCACAGCTGAAAAACATGAAKGAAACACTACAAGCAGGAATCTGAAGTATTTTCCTTCCTCAAGCTTTCTACTTACACTCATTCCACAGCAAGGACTATGAGACTCATTTTATGTTTTATATACTCTGCCCAAGCTGATATCAAAACTCTAGCATAGGAAATGCACTTTTGTGATGGTCGATACCTCTAGTGAGGCTTAGTAACTGATACTATCCCTTCACTTACCTCCAGGTCAGTGAAAAGCCCCTGGTTGTTCTGAAGTATGGCATACATGCAATGTGCAACTGTGACTGCATGCTTCCAGTTGTGGTAGGGCACACGGCGATAGTTCTTCTTTACAGACATAGTAAATCGGCATAGCTTTTCAAGTTCAAAGCTTGAAAGGAAAGAAGTTGATGAGACAAGAAGTAAGAATGGATAAAATAACCAACAGAGGATAAAAAGATGTTCTTTGGTTTACTCTTCTTGCTAGAATGGACTCTCAAAGCATATGACTCATTGATTAGGAGAGTCATTCAAGTTTCAGCAAGGACAGAAGTGTGTGAGTACCTCACAATGCTCTTAGTTTAAAAATTCTGGAATATAAGTCAACCTTCCCAGTTCATGTAACATGATTACATAACCTCTCCATTCCCAGAAACTTAAAGTGTTGTTCTTTAAAGCACTATTTATTGAACTTGCTGAAAACTGAAACTTTGCCCATAACAAACCTTTTGAAAATGTCATTTATGATTAAAMCCAAAAACTAGTTTTTTAAAGTAAACTGACATAAAAACAAAAATTGAATTGTTTAAATTAAAATTCAAGTCAAATTGACCTAGAAACAATTCTAACTTATTTCAATTTCATGTTAATTTTTAAGTGCATAGCATACAGTTCAAGAAAACTCCACCCCCCCCCCACCCAAAAAAAGAAAAATGTTGAGCATTCATATTGAAGAGCGGAAAGAAAAAGGTTGGCCTTAAAAAAAAATGTATTTTTTTTTCCTTTCGGTTTGGCCAAATAGAAACTCAGCCTAGTATTTCTACATTTTTTACCAAATAATGCTTTAAGTAATTCCAATTAACCATGAGCTTATGAGATTATTTAAAAGGATTTTTTTTATCTTCTTGCTCATTAATCTGTACATGCAAAGTGAATGTATGGTCACACAATTTTTGACATTTGAATTTTGACAAAGGTAATAATAAATAGCAGCAACAAAATTGTTATATTTAGCTTATGTGCTCACTATCTCCAAAAGCTTTCTTATCCTGTAGTATCAGAACTGTGCACAATCTTTAATAGATTTTTATCTACCTATGATCCTTTGAAAGGACAGTAGAATTTTTCTTTTTGTTTACAAATGGTAAAGTCAGGCCATATTGGATGTAAGGTAAAATTTTCTAAAGCACRTAAAACAAATTGTCAGAACAGAAGAAACATTATTTTCAAGCCCAGAACTGAACTGAAGCTGCCAGGGTCCTAACTCACTGACTTTTTCCCCACATAAACAGATCATGTTTCCTTTATTACTGTATTTTTTCTGTTACTGTGGTTTGACTTTTCTTTCTTTTTAAAATTCTAAGACTTTTTTGAATTCCACATTTTGATCATTTATTATGTATCTCACATACACACTACTAATGTCCTAGTTTTGCTTGTGTGTGGGCTGAGAAAGCAAAGTTGAATGTCCCTGATCTATCATGTAAAAATGTAAATACATTTATTATATGGAGCCATTTAGATACAAAAACATATTTCAATGATTGCATGTTGAGCAAGTTAATTATTATACTGCTCTAGCCTTAGACTTACATTAGTGAAAACGGAGGCATACTGTCTTTTAAAAAGCTTTAGGTTTTCTTTTTTAATTCTAGAGATTTCAGACAGCTCTAGAACAACTGCTTAAACTACTGTTTAAAATAGTACATTTTTAGTCAGACTATCGTAACAGTCACTTCCACCTAGATCCAGTATCTACTCAATGACTACTACGGCATAGCATAGTTGTAGCCAAAGGGATAAATCATTATAGATGATACCTTCATTTAGAATAATATTACTTCCCCCACTGGTGCATTTTATATGCTTGATTAGAGCAGTAAAATTTTATTTCTTCCTGAGAGCAAGGAAATAGTATCATAGATGTTTTTCATAAGTCCTCCCTAGACAGGACAGTTACACACCAATAGGGGAATATTTAAAAATACAACTATACTCCTCCATACACTGAAAACCAAACTAGTGTTAAAACAGCTGCAAGTCCTTGTTTTGGAGGGCTACGAAGTTTTATTCTCTCTCTTTTGCAGAAATTAAATACAAATCTGTCAGTCCTCAGAGTCTGCTTTTCAAATATTTTTCTCACTTTTGTTTAACTTTGTATGTCAGAACTGAAATTCACCTGAAAAAATGTCAAGTTGATATAAATTCTATCTTGGAAAGGAGGAAGAAAGAAAAGAACTTTGTTAAAAATTTGTCCCCAAATCTTCCAACCATAGCCATTCATATAGCCATGGAAACACCCTGATTTTGCTAGGCAGTGAAGAACTGCATCTAGAACAGTCACCCACTTCACAGTATACTGAAGGAGGAGGAAACCAACCAACCCACAGTCAAGACAGACCCTCGTATTTGACTGTATTTATGCTACAAGAGCATGGAAATTGGTCCAGCTATTAAGATGAAACAACCACCAAACGTTTCCAACTGTTCTTCTGTTTTGGAAGGGGATTATTCCCCTTTTAATTGCTCATCTTCTCCACAATTGCCCCACTTCTCCACAATTTGGAGTGGCTCTTTTCTTTCAGCAATAGGAGCATACTTAGCCAAGTGATTACTGATCTTAGTAATGATAATGGACATTAAGAGAAAAGGACAATAAATGAAATAATATTTCATTTGAAAAGCATTCATTTCTGTAATTAATGCATAATGATGCTGGTAAGTGATTTATATTGGAAGAAAAGATCTTAGTCTTGGATTTTAAAGCACATATTAAATTAATTTCAGTAGCTATACATTTGAAAAAAAAAATCAGTATCCATGGACCTTCCCTTCTTTTTGAAAAGGATGCCTTTAACATCTTCACCATCCTCTGACTGAAAAGCAATCTGACCTCAGAACCAAACAATACTTCTATTTACTGAAAGGACAGCTGTTTGGATGATACTATGAGTTCTTCCATCTGGCTGTTCCCAAATTTTATGAACTGGAGACCAAGAAACTAGGACACGAAATTCAATTCAGTTGTTACAGCCCTGTGCAAACCATGCATTGTAAATAGACTCCAAATAAAATAATACCATGTGTTAGAGTAGAACGATCCCATCATTTTCTTATATACACATTCATAAATAATGGAATTAAAGCAATAAATTATGTAATTCATACCAGGCTGTCCCACAGGACTGGTGGACCATGTAGACAAAAATGGCAGGCCAGACATCCTCATAGGGACTGATGTCAAAGTGGTATCTAAGAAGAAATTTTCAGCTTAGTAAGTATAAACACTTTCTCATTTTAAACTAAAAAATGACTAGGCAACATGTCTCTGACAGCATTCACTTATTTCTGAATATAAATGAAAAAGTGACTTTAAAGTCTTAATCTTCCAGCTATGTAACTCAATATATTTCCACTAATGTCAACGGAACTTTGACGGCTAGTCTTTGGTTCTGTTTAATTAATAGAAACAGAAATCTCTCTAAGAATCTACTGGTGAAGTAATGCACCAAAGTCTTTGTTCAACGCAGATAATCAGAGCTCTACAGGTACTCCAAAAATATTCTAGACTTATCTCTCAAAAATTGTAAGGTTGGTGTGTTTAGTAATACATTCCTGGCTTTTTTCCCCTAATAGTTTCTATTAGAACTGGCTAAGATTCACTTTAATTTTTACAAGAGAAAAAAAAAATCAACTTTTATTATTTTATAGAAATTAAGCACAGACTTCAAAATCCAACCATTTCATGTTGCATTTTTTATGTTTCATTAGCCAATGTTTTATCCTCTCTCCTGTATCAACATTTGGGCCTAATGTTAGGGACCAGCTCAGCAGAACTGTTTGTCTTTCGATTATTAATTAACCCCTTTCTTTGCACCTGCTATGCTGCAAGTCTTCTATTTACTTTCCATTGAACCCAGCTAAACGCTAGTGCGTACACCACACTGAACAACCCAGCAGGTGCAAGAGAGCTGAAGGTAGCTGAACTGCTTGGAAAAATTGCTAAATATATTCAGATTTCTTGAACAAAAGGATGTTAATACAGTTTAGAACGAAACCTGTCATCTTTACAAGCTAAAGTCATTTTCCTGAGGAGGCGGGTTATATAATATCTAACAAAGAACAAGAAATTATATTGCAAATAATAGGCTTCTATTAGGGTGTAATCCTGCAAGCTGCTAATACTCTGGCTTTCAAGCAAATCACTTAAACACATAATAAACTTTAAGCATAAGCAGTCACTGTTAAACCTAAGCATATGCTTGCGTGCCTTGCTTGATCAGAGCCACAATGCTCAGTGCTTGACAAGAGTATCTGAAATCTAGAGAGTAGGTCTCCATAGACGTTTAGGCTGTGTGACTCAAAAATTTTAGGCACTGGGTCATTACAGCAGAATTCATTGTTCGGAGCTAGGAACAGTGGCTTAAAGACTGAGATGACTTCCAGTGTCAGTATTCTGAGGGACTGATTAGCTACAAAATACAGATAAAGGTATGTCTTAAGCACACAGCATAGCACAGATGATCTGCGAGAGCTGAAAGCAACTGAATTGCTTTAAGGAAATGTTCAGACTATTCAGACACAATAAACTAATGGATTGGAAGTCCTTCTCCAAATTTAGGCCCTAACTCTTACACCCTGACACCTAAGATTCATTATCCTGAATTATCTTCAGGAGTTAGAGCTGTATCCATTTGCTCTTCCTACAAGATAGACAGACAGACAGACAGAGTCAAAAAACTCCAACAACAACAGTAACAATGTCGTGCTGAATCTTTTATTTTAAAGCATGTAAAAGGAATGATATTATCCCTTTGGACTTAACTACTGAACTCAAYTGAGCCCACCTTTGGCCTCTAGATACTCGTAACTTAAGCCTATCAGAAAAAACACTCATTATTACACATCCTAGATCTAACTTAATGTTTTCATGCAACCACTGTGGCTATTTATCTCTGTGGAAAGCTCCACCGGTCTGATTAGATATTATTTTACACCTGTGATACACAGTTTGTTCAAAACTCACATAAACAGCACCTACATATAAGATAACTAGAGATAAACCCCTATGATTTGGGATATTTCTATAACCGTGTTTCCTACAAATCCTACACTATACCTAGGGGAAAAAATCTCAGCTTCTTCAAAGACAGATACTAGTTACAGCTGTTGCCATAATGAAAAAATACTTACAGTTCAATTTCTTTACAGATATGTGGAGGCAGTGTACAGTGCATGAGATTTTGCCACTCTTCTGCTGTACAAACACTGTGGTAGGATAGCTTCTCCATTGTTACACGGTAAATACACTCTGAATGGCGAATTCTGTGGTACATCTGAGAAAAGGAAGTTACTCATTAATGTGAGATTTTAGTAAGGCAGGTAACATTTCTTTCCTGTAATCAAGCACTTATCCTTAAAATATACATCTGCAAAAATGTCAAATTTTGGGTGCTCAACTTCACGCATCTGAAAAGTGACAGATTACAGAAATTTGGTACTTCTGGAAAACCAGGCCTTTTAAGTGTCTCAATAAGGCCATAAACTTTCAAGAATATTACACCTTTCTGCATCTACTCACTGGGGTAAAAATCTAGGGCTCTGTTGATTTTTCATTATGCCTTGATCTCTTCCAAGAAAAAGAATTAGAATTCAGATATTATATCCATTTCGGTCCCTTGCAATATGGACAACGAAAAGAAAACTAGTAATAAGGCACAATTCACATTTTGTGCCACTGCACAAGTTCACCTGTTAACTGGTCCAAATAACTGMTACTTACATGCAGGAAAAAGTACCTGAGAAGTTTATCATACCTGTGTTACTATGCAACAACAGTGAACTAATTATTGAGAGGATGAAATTCAGCTACTGTAGATGCGGCATGGTTTGTAAACAAATAAAGATGTATTGGTTTTGGGGGGTTGTATCTTACCTTCCATGAATATGATAAATTTCTTCTGCGAAGATTAGTGTTAGATTTTTACACTCATATAGTAATGATCATTACATCATTTATACTTTCTAAACTAAGAATTATTTCTTTTAAAATAAAGGCACTGAACACAAAAATTGTACCAATTCTTGTCTAGAAGAATGGATAATTATGGATATATAGCACAGCATATACATGTTTAAATTAATATTTTGAATAGTAAGCATATGGAGTGGAGAAAATATATACCATCTCCATCCCCCAGTTGAAATTGTAAAATACATGATTTGAATTTATAAAAGTAAGTAGGAATTATACTTCCTAATGGAAGAGCATACATATGATACCATTCATGTTTCAGAGCATGCTCGCTCAGCTTAGCTATATGAAATGGATGTATCCCAGAGCACAATTATTTCAGAAGGCACCAAATAAATCCTTATCAGCCTCTCAAAATACAATTATTCAGCAAAGAATTCAGTGACTGTAGTTTATTTGTTAATTCAACAAAACAGATTTATGAGTCACTTTAATGGTCAGGAAGATGAAATAATAGATTAAATCCTTAACTAAGATTCTAAGTCTTCACATTATAATGAACAGCTTACAAATCTGCAGATAAAACTTACATTAGCACAGTGTAAGGCTAACGCACAAAAGACTGCAAACATTTTAAAGTTGTTCTCATCAGTTTTAGAGAAGGCACTTCCACTTATTTTGTTCACCATCTGCACAACACCTATAACACTTCCTCGGCTTACAATAGGCATGCACAGGATATTTCTGGTTGTGTAGCCTGTATAGAGGTCTACTTCTCTGAAGAGCCGGGAAAGAAAAAAAAAAAAAAGGAGTTAAAATTATTAATCAGTATCTATTCCTTGTTTTCTGATAATGCTGATGTACAATAAACTAGCTATTTTTAATGTACACATAATTAGTACCTGTAAGTTAACCTTCATAACTCTTACATATCTGCATCTACTGTGTCAGATTTAGAAATAATTCTAATCCTTTAATCTCCATTTGCAAGATAAAAAATTAAAGCTTCCTCATATCAAAAGACAGTTCATTACAGAATACTTTTGTTGTGTACATTACTCATGTTATTTGTTAGGCGGGTTTCCCCTCCATACCCAACTCAATCAGACCGCAGGGAATAATAAAGAAAATCAGCAACAGTCTAACTGGGCTTCTAGGACAGGAAAATAATAAATCTTTCTTTATGATTTTTATGTAAGACACAGATAATAGTTTTTATTTTTTATCCTAAACATATCTCTAATGGCCAAAACATTTAGATAAATATGTGATTCTGTGATATCTATAGGTTGTCTCTTCATCAGAAGATTACAGTTCCATAAATACATCCCAATTTGAAATTTGAGCATTAAATTAAGTAGAAACTTTGGTGACCTATCATCTCCTCCTCCCCTCCCCTCAAATCCCCTCACTGAATAGCTTCCTACCTGTTAAAGCGTGGATCTGCATAGGCATCAGGTATGTTAAGGACTTCTCCTGTTCTTGCCACTTGTCCAGCTATTCCTTTCTCTATAGAGAATCTGCACAAAATAAAAATGTGTGTTTGTTATAATATGAATAATCTGGAAAAATATTTGTCCATTGGAGTCTGTCTCAGGCACAGTACTGGATATTTGTTCCAAATCAACGTTACTTAGAGGCTCATGGGAGAAAAATCTCACAAGACAACAACTAGTAGTAAATAATAAAATTAAAAGCACATATTTAAATAGATACTTACTGGAAACATTTTATATAACTATATAGTTGAAAACAAAATGATCATTTTAGTGAAAGAAAGTTCAGTATTCCTAACCTTGTAGGTTATAAGTAATACAAAACACATTTGTACGAAACCTATGCCTTAAGTTTACCCTTGTATAGTATTCAGTTCATCATCACTTTTATATATCATATAACACGGAACTAAGTGTATTTTGGGGTATAGGTGGATTTGGTAAAATTAACTTTGGAAAATTACCAGTGGCTATATCAAAGCTAGACATCATATATATGTGTTACTTATATACACTTCAGAGTAACTTGCATGCTGCATCTCATGATATACAAAAAAATGCAGTGGTACCAACTACATCTTTCAATCTCACCAAAAGAAAATTAAACACAGCAAACATAATCAGGAATTGAATCAGGAAAAAAAGATACAAGCCAGTAGTGCTAAGAAATAATTTTTCTTCAACCTAAAACAGTTATGACAATACAAGCACAAAAGGATTTGCAGATCAGAASAAGTAGAAAGAATCCTACGTGGAACACACTCAAATCTGAATGTACCTGGGTAGTATCTGGTCCCCACTGAAGTCACTGACAGAATTGACATGATTCTCCCCCCACCACCACCCCACAATTGGTTTTAAGTTACAATTTCTTCTGCTTCTTCTCATGATATGTATATCACACCAATTTAGACTCCTTTCTGATGACTGATTCAGTGTTACTTTCTTAGACATTTAAGTTATGTTTCTCTTTCAGCGTACATCACCCTGAAATGTCTAACACCCTTGCACTCAGGGTCAACATTTCAAGAATTTTCATACCAAAAAGACAGTAAAATATAAGCAAGAAAAATAATTATTAAGAGGTGTAAGAAAGGATATGTTAAAGCAGGCCACTTTCTTTATTTCACACCACCTCCTTGCTTGTCAGTATGTAATTGCAACAATTTTGACTCCTTCCATTCTTACTCACACAATGTAATAAGTAGGAGTTAAGTTCGTCTAAGAGAGTTATCTAAGTGAAGACATGAATCATCTCATATTGGCCGAGAACTTTAATGATATATAGAGGAATTGACAAAAGTCTGAGAATTTCAACACTGATCATGTATTTTATCAGAAATATTAATACCGGAGACGTATACTTTTTTTTTCTTTTTTTTTCCCAAGCAGTTGCAGGTTTAAATCCTGTATATCTGAAAATCTTGTATCAACTGACACATTGGTAAGGATTCAGCACTTTTGAAAAGTGAAAAATGTTAAATTGACTTTGTTGTTTTGAGTCTTTCACTAAAAATAAGCATACATGTAAGAAACCATGCACTTGTGACACAAACCAGGAATATGCAATAATTTTGGGCAGCGAATTCTGTCTACTCAYTACAAGCCTACATACATTTTCAAATTCACTATTTCAAGCATACTTCAGAACCACAACTATTGAGAAGTTTGAAAATATTCCAAATTCAGAGGAGAAAAGGTAAAACAAAACTACTGAATCTAAAGTCATCCAAACCAATGATCAATCCATACTAGATCCTATGTAGACCTAATCCATATGTGGTATGAATTGCAATTTCCTTATTTTGGATGTGCCTGAATAGCACAAATTTCAATTCCTTTTGGGAACTCCAAAAAATGTCCCATATTGGTAGAACTATGGATTAGGTGCACCTTTACCTGCACCTTTACCTACCTCAGAACACCTCTGTTTTTTTTCCAACATGATTTCCAAAAGGACCGCCTCCGGAAGACGGCATTTCCAGGAGTGACGTTATAGCTTCAGAGACGTTGTTTCGATGGCACTGCAATGTCATTCCCAGAAGTACTACCTTCTGGAGGCGGGTCCTGGTGGGAATGATATCACAGTATGACAAGTATTGTCAGGGTACCTGCAGATAGGCACAGAGACTGGGTAATAAAATGCCTGCTCATTGTAGTTATAATGAAACTGCATTCTCCTCCTAACTACTCTTACCTTATTTCTTTGGTCTTCTTGAAGACAGGTTTCCCATCATTTTCTTCTCCAATATCAAAAAGGTCTGAATACAGCTCCTTATTCTTGTGGTCAACCTGGAAGAGTGCACACCTGTCTGCATTCACCAGGTTTTTTGCATATATCTACAGACAAAAAAAAAAAATAGCATTACCATTAGTCTTTCATCTGATAAAAACATAAGCCCTTAGAAGTTAAATGTTTTGAGAAGTTATCCTGTATGAAGATCTCTTTGAAGTAGCATCCACCCTCACAGCAGTCTTTTAGGATATAATTCAAAAGGTAAATGGGGTTTTCATTTAACATTTTCTATAAATTAAAGTGTTTTTCTCATTAAAAAATACAAGCATACCTTTAGAAACTTGAATTTTTAGTTTGTTATTTAGTTTGAAGTTTGTTAAAGGAAAAAGGCTTTCCTACAGACTGCTTTTCAAAATGGTACCTTTTTCTCTATTTTTAGAAATTATTCATTTTCACGGGATTTTAAATAGGTAAGATACACGAAGACTTTAGAACAATTTTGTCTTTTTATCTTTGTCTTCAGTGCATACGTATTTGCATTGAATATCTAGTGAAAAAAGATAACAGAGACCAGTGTTTGCTTCTAAAATAAGTAAAATGTGCATTTCTGTGATACATAACAATAAACAAATAAAAGAAAAACAGAAGTAGCATGATGGATTGCCAGATGCAGTGGTGTAGGAAAGGACAACCTCCTCCTCACTCTATAGCCAGTTTGGCACAAAAGTCAAAACTCAACTGTTCTACATGAACTAGGAAGATTACAAAAGGCACCACTCACAGTCAAGGAATTACCACAATACAGCAGTATACTGGTATACTCTCTATCATACCATGAGCAAGCTAGGTTTTATTTCAGTAAAACTAATTCCAATTTGTTAGAACAGAATCTTGTCCCTGGAACAGAGCAGCTTTTCACAGTAATGTTTCTCAGATTTAGGAGATTTAGTTTCCCAGATTTGTTTTTTTGAAAATGGGAATGAGTGAAACAAAGTCCATCAATGAYTGCTGTGTCAGCTTAAAAAGCCATATAATCAAGTTCATGAACCTACTCGATCTAGTTCGGATTGAGCCTCCTACTGTCGGGCTCAGAAGCTGTAACAACTGAATGGTCTGAGGTAGACCTCTCTCCATTTCATTCTCTATATGAATTGTTCCAATTATATAAAATACCTATCTACTCATTCGGTCAAAGAAAGAAACTGACTACAGCTCAGAGTGCAGGGCATGCAGGTGGGATATCTAAGACTTCTCAAGCCTCCCATATGAATTAACTAACTTACCCCTTCCCCCTTCTCCCATCTGCCATCAAAACAAACAAGCAAGCAAGCAAACAAAAAGAAAAACAAACCAATCCTTGTAAATTAATGCAGACAGAAGAATGCTGGTGGGAAGAACCTATGAGATGGTAAATCATTAGTTGCGAAGCTCTTATCCTATGTCAAATGAGCTATGTAACATAAGCTGCACAGAAACCGCCTAGACCAGCTTATGAAACCTGGAGAGCCCTTCAGCAGTGAAAGAAACTGTGGTTAGAAAGATACTTTTGCTTTCTAATTTGCTCCATTAGAACAGGGGAAAGCCAGAAAGACTGCCGGCTGAGAAGGTAACTTTTGTGAAATATTTCCCATTTTGAGGATTAAGAACTGTAAAAATCACAGCTGTTCACACTATTTTGTCCTCTGCTTAAACAGAGGACGGACTATGAACTGTGCCAAAAGCTCTAGTAAATGCTTCTTTGCTTCTGTACTTAAACCTATCAGATTGCTGTATATATCAACAACACTGAACAAATTAGAAAAGTTTTGTGTTCTAACTCATATGACTCAAGAACTTACCTGGTCACGACACATGTTTTTCAAAATGATTGCTCAGAGACTACTGATTTAGATAAATGGTTATTGGTATGAGAAAGTCTTTCTTCTCTRAAACCCTGGCTCAAATCCAGGCCAATGACTGAAGGAGGATATCAAAAGGTACTCTTCGCATTGTCAGTGGGGACACCAGACAGTGAAGGTGACCGCCTTTCACGTACTTTGCTTTTAACTGCACTCAAACATATTGATAAGTAAATTTGCACGGCAACTTCAACTTCTACTTCCCTCTCTGCATCTCATCCATATTCAGAAACAGCTTTATTTTTAAGCACTTTTGATATGGCATTTTCTCTCATAGTACTAACTTCACTGAGGGATTTTAATGAAAACGAAAAAAAAAAGTAGAGGGATTTCAGTATTAGAAGTCAACAGTTTTTTTCAATCAAACTAAGTGCAATCACTGAAACGTAAAGTAGGGAGGTGAAATTGATTCTTGCTCTTCTCTCACTGTGAGATTCAGAATGTGCCCCATAATGATAAAATCACACTCCAGTAAAATTGCAATAAATGTGAAAACAAGTAATTCAATTAATTTGCCCAGAAACAGCTAACTAGAACACATTACAAGGGAAGCTGAGCATGAAGCAGCTATGCAGGTTATAAAGTAGAAATCTGAAGCAGCAAGTGCTGGTAAAGAAGATAAAGAGTAAGCATAGTTTGTTGCCAATTGCTTTTTCTGCAAGACTATTTTTCTTCGAGAATTTTATCAGTATTTGTTATTAATATCATATGTCATTTTATGCTGCTACTTTTAAATGTTAAATAATTTTTAAACAATTCATCTGAATTGGAATGGTCAACAGTCAAAAGTTGTTTCCTATGTGCACATTCTTGACTGTATACTTAGACATGACAAACAAGGCAGAGTATTTTCTGTAATTAATTCAAGTTTCTAAATAAATCCACTTATATATTGTTAGAATTCCTAGTTTGTGTTTTTGAAGATGCTAGCTGAGATGATCACTGGGAAGATTAAGGTAAGTACCAGGATATCATGAGAGAACAAATTTTGAATGTGCATATTGAAGTAATAATATCAGAGAACTTACTAAGATTTATAATCAGGGAAAAGAACCGCAGTATGCAATGAGTATGCAAAAGCTAGACACCATAATTCATATATGAAACACGAAAAATATACCATGAGCAATCAATCCACAGATATCTGTAGACATTTTTCATGAAATAATTCTGAATTGGAACTTGATTTGAAAAAAGTTACAACCTATTTCTAACCAATACTTTAATTCATTGATTAAACCATAGTCTGTTAGTTATTTCAATGCACTAGGCTTTAGTGTTTTTTATAAAAATATTGACTGACTCTGTCATTCTATTTATGGGCATAAATCTCCTTGTGAAGTAAAGAGCATCTAAAGTCCTTTGCTCATGTCATCTGCAAATATTCTAGGAGTAATGGTGGATCTCTAGTCCTTCCTCTAAACAACAGCTTCTTGGCGAGTATTTTGCAGCAAGTAGCAAATTGGATTCAGAAAAAAAAGGAAATCAATAAAACATGCTGAAATGGAAAGACAAACAGATGCCTTTCTGTATACAATTTTCAAACTTTCCTTAAAACACAAAAGTAACTATTTAGTTCAGAGATCCTCATCTTTCATTACTTACGAAAGCTATGAAACAAAGCTGTTGCAACAAACAGAATCAAGTTGACCCTCACCATCTTTTTCCATATATATGTTTGTTCATATGGTTTATATTACACATGAATTACAAAAAGCTCATACATTTCAATGATATAATGTCTTATTTCAAGGAAAGGAGAATAAAGCAAGCACTTTAACAATGAAGATTAATACATTTAGAAGTGAAAAAGACAACTTACCATTATATGTTCAAGTAGAGAATCTATTGCAACTATATTATCAAAATACGTTCTGCAGAAAAAGAGATAGGTCAGTAAATAATTGTACTTAGTCAAACACTTCAAGCAGCTTTCTTGAGCCTGTTTCACCGTAACTTAACAGTGGCACTCAAAAAGGTGAGAGCAAACCTCCGTATCTTAAAAAAAGTGCTGATTGGCTTGCTATACCACAAGGCAATGCAGAAATGACTCTAGCTCTGTTTCCTTCTGTAATTATTCTACAATGACAGAATTCCAGAAAAGTAAAAGAAAAATTTTACCAAATATTGACTACCATAGACTGAGCAGGCCCCTGCCTAGTGACTATCAAGAATATATTGACATATTCTGGCACCTTTTACATACTCACAATTTTAAAAGGAGAAGAAAAAAGAAAAAGAAAAGTCATCTAGAAGAGAAAAAAAAAATCTTCCTTTGCTGAAATGACTGCAGACACATTTTATCTATGTGCTTGCAAAAGATCTCCTTAGGGTTATGTACTGAGAATTATATACTGAGAACTATTGACAACTATGTATTGTAATTAAATTAATGTCACATTAGCCAACCTATAATACTATTTAAAAGGCAACAAACTATAAAACTCTTAATGAGAGTAAAGTGGTATCTTAGTTTCACAGTGAAGTGGTAACTGTCCAAGGACAGTCAAGAACACTGAAAGATAAAGGTCAAACTTATTAGTAAAAGAAGTCTAAATCTTCCACATGCCAAGTCTTAATAACCCTCGGATTACAATGTTCCCAGCAGACAGAAAGGCATTGTCCCCTGGCCTTGAACATATACACAGCTCACTTCTGTTTGGGTGCAGTGAAAAGAAAATATATAATACATTAGTTTTACATTTTCAGGGATACGAAGATGTGGAGCACTGTATACTACGCCCTTTCTAAAATGTTACAGAGAATGTCCCAGTGACATTGCGTGCTAACAATTGCCTCACTGAATAGGAAACCCTCTTTCCACATAAGAAAAGTACAGATCATTTTAAAAAGAAAATCAGCTATTTTCTTGCTAGTGCATGTCTTTACCTACATCTGTTCATAAAGTTATTAAATGATATCTCAATTTTGTGGCCCAAAACATACGATTTCTTTTCTTGTTAACAGTAAAAGTTCTAGCAGTTGATAATGCTGTATCAGAGGTATTTACTTATAAACCTACTTGTAAAGTATTCGCAATATTTATTGCCATTTTTATTTAAAATCTTAAAGTATTTAGAGTCAAGGTTCTTTAAAACAATCTCAGTGCAAAGTAGCAAGAGTAAATTGCCAGTCTCTAAGTTTGGTCAGATTCCAGAGTTCTCTGGTAAACTATCTCAGTAGAGACTTAGTAACATAAAAAGCACCCTGAAAAGGAATATAACTGTGCAAGACACTGCAGCACCAAGAGAAAGACAAGAGTACCCTTTATGAGACAAGCTCTGAATCTTACCTAAAATAAATATAAAAAAAAAAAAA
>NW_028185805.1:379305-428542 GCF_003343005.1 Rhea americana | reverse complement strand
AAAAAAAAAGGTCATCTCTTGGGAGAAACCTAGGGGAAACATCTGGGGACAGTCAGCTAGCCCTCCTTGCAGAAGGTAAATTATTCCCCTCCAAGTCAGAGTCCATTCAGCTACCTGCCTTCCTGAACTGTAGCAAAGGAAACCTGGATGTTTGTTAATCTCGTGTTTGAGAATTGTTGATCAAAACCCACAGCAAATGTTTGCAACACCACACAGCCAAAATATTTCACTGTTCTACAGTGTCATCAATTCTTTATGATGCATATAGAAATTCTTAGGTGACACTGAACTGTTTGACAAAATACTGTCAAGCACACCAAACTCTCTGATTTACCAAAGCTACAACTTCGTATTTTTGTGTTATAATTTACTGGCCACCTTTACTGTTTAAGACACTGATAGCAGGCATAAAGAGTAGATTACTTAAAACACTTTAAGCTGACTTCACCGGACTAAAAGTAGTGTCTCACATTTTTCCTAGATTTTTCAATTTAAGCTTGGCTTTATCATGACAAGAAATTAGAAGAAAACATACCGCACACAAAGACAATTCTTTCAAAATGAAAACAGGACCTTCAGAAAATGCAGGGGGTAAACAGTTGTGTGGCAGCTCTGATTCTTCAAGAATATATCCTTGAAATGTGTACATGTATGCAAGTGTGTGTGTTTGTGTGCAGACATGCACATATATGTTAAAATACATAAAAAAGGGCTGAAGCAAGTAAACTATCGTCTTGTAAAATCCATAAAAGCCTTCTAAGTCTGAAAATAAACAAAAGAGGAAGCTTCTTTTCCATAGAGAGCTATCTTTAACTCTGACAGAAGAGAAAATAAGTAGCGTATAAAAAACAAACAACAGCATGTAAGTTCTATGAAGTGTAACTAGGTGTTCCATTTTCTTCCTACACAGAAACAAAAACACTTAACAGGTATGCACCACCGCCATCCACATCGTTCGTTGATGCCCTTGTGCTTAAGTTTGCCTGCCTTCTGAGGTGTGTGTTGCCTCTGTTCACGGCCACACAGTAGATCAGTTGAGTTAGAACAGCTGAGTTAAAAAAAAAAAAAAAAAAAAAAAAAAAAAAAAAAAAANAAAAAAAAAAAGAAAAAGCTAAACAAAATAAATTGATGAGATTACAAATCACACTTACTTTGAAACATCAAGCAAGAAGTCATTCAGTTCCGTCTGCTTGGCAAGGCCTCTGCACACCTGGAAGCACAGATCGTGTTATCATTTGTTCCACGGGAACTTTGAAGTGAGAGGGAAACTGAAGTCACATTGTCTACTTGTTTTTGTTTAACATTTATCAAAAAAATGCCACTAGAAGTATATACATATTACAGCAGTACATAAAATCTATTATAAGGCTGGCTTTGTGTGCTGGGCTTCAATCTTGCCTATATAACGGCTGAGCTACAAATGTCAAATGTGAATAACACTTTTCTTAATTCTCTTTGAAAGATGTCAGTCATTATATTTGTACGTGCTTTCTCACAGACTGCCCGTGAATGTGGTTACAAAATCAGCTTAACTCTACTTCCTTATCCAAATCCTCAGCTCAGCTGAGAACGTCAAATATTTTGTTTGTTTTCTTCCTTACCCTACTCTTTTACCAGTTTTTTCCTAGGTTGTAAAGGAACATGTAGGCACAAATGAAGAAGGAGATTAGACAACCTTATCCAMGCTTTTTGCCCAATAAAGGCAGATAATGTACACTCATCTTTTGGAGAAATCAACTGGAATAAGAACACTAAAAATTATGTATACAAACTGTATTCTAAAAATAAAGTGTTAGATAAAACAATTTAATTTCATATTCTGCATCAAAAGTACAATTGTACATCTGTACGTTACTAAAGCAAACACGGAGGTTGAAAGAAAGGAAAAAGAAGCCTCCACTGTATCTTTTACACAATAAAATACCATCTATATCTGGTAATATCTTGTACCTGTGCAATGTAGATATAAATAACCACAAAATATGACAAGCTATATCCACAAATACAACTCTTGCATGTAATAAAGTAACTAGGTACAATTTCTAAGTATATATTGCTTCCCAAAATATAACTGTAAGCCTGGTAGGCAACACCTAAAAACAGATCAAATCTCTCATATTCTTCCCAAGCAAAAACTTCAGAGGGGAGAGTGCTCTGTTTAAGTCCAGAGGAGCAAAAGGGAGAGAAATGAGAACAATCAATGAACAGGCTTAAACTATGTTTTCTATGTGTTGCTTTCCTTCATGTAAAAGACTTCTCAGTTAAAGACCGAGTCATTATCATAAAGTGAAGGGAAGATACAACTGCACCCAACTGCAATTCTGACACTGTAACAAAGATTAGAGTCTAGAAAAGGAGAGCAGCTAACAGAGCAAGTCTTCTGGAAGGTGTATGAAAGACACCTTGAGAAGAGGAATGTAACAATCCTCTTCCTGTGAGTTGCGACAAGAATCCTTTTTCGTTTTCTCTGAGATGATGGAGTATGTACGGAAAAACAGCTCAATGAACACCAGAAATGTTACCATATTATTCCCAGCTTGCAGGAAGGGATTWAAATCAATGTTTTAGTACAGACCTAGATTAGACTACTTAAATTTGAACATAGGCCATGCTTCTACACAATGAAAATAGAAAAACAACCCACACTCACTTGTACTTGATGTATTGCTACTGAAGCCCATGCAAGATTTGCGGTTGCAACCTGAAACAAAAGAGAAAAAACTAACTCTGAAGAAACCTTGAAAATTTCACATCAGTTATATCATAGTTCTCTCTATCCAGCTGCATAATAAATTGACGAAGCTGTTTCAGACAAAAACAGGTGGCAAAAACTTGCGAGAAGACATTTATTTTGTGCAAGTTGTAGTATACTTGCGAGTGTTTCAATTTCAGTACAGTACATTCAGTCACAAGAGAATAATCCTCATTTTTTCTGTCACAAGGATGCTTATCAATGGTCGTCAGAAGCAGTATGGAGGATTCATCAGCTTGGGAATACAAAATCAAAACAATGTTCCCAGAATTCAAGGGGCTTTAGAAATCACCTTATAGACATTGCTGAAAGGCATATACCATAGAACAAAATATCTCATAACATCTTACTGGGGCTTCACCTTTTCAGTCACAACTGCTTCCAGCTATAAACAGGCACTGTTCCTTTCACTACCATTTTGGTTGCAGTAAAAACAGACTTCATCACTCAGCACAAGACCAGTGTTTTAAGTATGTCAGTTTCCAGGCAACATTTCAAACAAATGTCACCTAAACTGCAGTTAACTAAGATGTGCTCCCATGCACAGTCTCCTGTCCTTGAAACACATGAGCTTTATAGGAACACAGAGGACAGAAGTGCAAGAGGTCTGCTGCTGTGTATCGTCCTAATGTACATTTTTTCTACAGAACATATTGTGTGCATTTTGTTAAAATTGCTAATGGTATCCAAAGGCTTTCTGAAATCTGAAAATGAAAAGAACATTTTAGAACACTCACAAAGTGCCCTTTAAATACTTTTAATTTACTAATAAAATTCTTCTATTCAGCAGTCACTCTTTTACAAATACAGCATTAATGAACTTAGGTTAAGGAAGGTATTTAATATAATATAAAAGATACATAGCTGCTTTGCACAAAACAATCCATGTCTAAGGCCTATATGAATTTCAGACCCTGTAATGTTTACTATTTAGTAGGAAAATACTAAAAAATAAATAAATTCTGTGTAAGCAGCAAAATTAATGAGGTCTGGTTTTGTACAAATCTGTTCTTTGTTCTGTGACACACTGGCACCACCATAATATCCCAGTCCTCTATTATGAGCTCCACCTGCTGGAGAAAAGATACCAAGTGCCACACTGAGTCTGAAGCTACACATGTGCTGGCTGCCCAGTCAACATACAAGCATGTGCACCAGATTAGAACACTTATGTTATTGATAAACAGAAGATCCAATGGACAAATTCTGCTGTTCTTTTCCTTCCTTGGGAAGACTAGTGCTGGTATCTCTTGTCTGTAGTTTGTTTTTTTCCAAAAAATAATTACTCTTCACTACAGCTAAAGCAAAGACCGCATATGCTCCAYGGTGCATCTTTTTCTACTGTCCAGACAATAGTCCACCCAGCTAGAACTCACTCCATTTTCCTTTGAGTTCAAATTCTCTTCCCTTGGAAATAAGGGTATAGAGAGAAATGGTGCATTTTGAGTCATCTTATATGGAGATGTGACATAACAAGGATCCACATCTAGACCTGAAAGTAAGATGCACTTCTGAAACCTTTAATATAAAGCCATAGCCTTTGAGACATCTACTTCATCTTTTTTACTCTTAACATAAGATTGAGAGATGGACACATAAGGACAGCATAATTCCACAGGCCTTACGCAGTAAATCATACAGTGTAGAGAATTGTCATTGAAATGTGAAGATGGGTATGAATGGGAACATGTAAATGTGGAAGCACCAGAAGGAGCGAATAGCAGAAGAATGCTTTAAGAATGGCATGTAGCAGAGGCACCTAGATTAGCAGGTCATCCAGATACCAGCACATCTATAGGTGACTTCTAAGGACAGGAGGACGGGAGACAAAGGACAGTGAGTAAATCCTGATGACTCACAGAGGTGTGACAGGTTGGAGAGGCAAAAAAAAAMCCACAATCACTGTCAGCTCCTAAAGAGAATAAGGGGGGGGGGGAGGCAGACCCCAAATCAGCATGGTTGCCAACTGAAGGAGAAAGCAGGAGACATAAGGACTCTACAGCTGGTATCCCCTGTCCTCCTCCATGTCATTGCAAAGAATTCTGGAGAGACTACCCCAGGATACACAAGTCTTGGTGCCCGACTCCCAGAAATACCACCTAGACACACACATCTTGGTGCCTGTGAGTGTTCGGGTACGAGAATGAGAATGTGAGCAAGTGAAATCTTTTGCTTCAGGTCTTTGCTTGTTTTAAAATAAAATAATTTTTTCCATCCCGTAAGAGGGAAAGTCCAACAATAAGGCTCACTTACTTGAGAAACCACACCAAAAAATCAATTAAAAAAAAATGTTTTCCATACTGTAAAACAAAGCTTTTAGCTTTACTGGAAAGCTAAAATTGAGACCCAAGGTAAGTCCTTTGGGACACTTGGCAGTGTCCTTTATACATAAAACAATTTCATTCTGTTACATTTGATTTATACTTGCATAGATACACATTTTCATTCACCTGCTCTGCACTGACTAGCTTTTTGAGTTTATAATCAATACACAAATCATATCCTCAAAACTGTTTTTCCACAAAACTAATTAAATGCCTGGCATGTTCCTGTAACTGTGTATGTAAACTCTACCTCCTGCTACTGAAAATACAAATCATTAACTATTTCTTCAATAAATAATATTCAATATTAATAAAATCAAATTTCAAAACAACACAGAGTAAGAGAAGGAAGTCTAGGGGGGCTGAAGTGCTGAGCATTGCCTTGAATTCAAGAATTTTAAAACAAACTAGGTTAGGTCAGGCCTCACCTCCTGGTGACTAAGGTGGAAAGCTTCTTTGCCCCAGTGACGATAAAGCTCCAAGATACCAATCAGATCACCAATTGCAGTGACAATCGGTAAACAAAGAACAGATTGGATCCGAGTCCCTGATTCCAGTCCAGTACCTTTGGGAAATCGCTCATCCTAGAAAATGTAAACATAGTTTGATAAAACGTAAATATCATAACATTAATGTAAAAGATATATTGACACTTTTCTCCCTCTCCTGGCTGACCAAATCAACATGAATTATAATGACATTTACTGAAAAATTCCACTAAAATTGTTTTTCAGCATAACGTACATGCACAAATAAACGTATTGATGCAAAGTTAGAACTGGTTATGGTATTACAACCAATTTTGTGTTTGCCTTTTTTTTTCTTTTTAATACATTTTCTCCAATCTCACAGGCAGCAAAAGCAGCGCTTCATTGCTAACGCCAGTCTGGATGATGCAAAAAGAAAACAAAAGGCATCTGTAATTATGAAGCAAACTGTTCAGATTTCAGTGTTACCAAGCAGCCAGAAGCCCTTGCAAGAGGATAAAAATCAAAACCTGAGGCTAAAGCTCTAGTTAATACAGAGTTATAATCTTAACCAACAGCTCCTGAGGAAACTGTGTTGCCAAAAAATTATGCGTGCGAATCTTTGTCTTTTTCTTGTTTATCCATCCTGAGTAAGCCTGTGCAAAAGTYACAAGAACAAACGTTAAAATAATCTATCAGCTGCTACCATAGAAAACATAAATTTTTAACTTCTGATCTAACTGTGGCCTGTCCAAGGCTTTACAGCTTCACTTCCCTATGAATGAAAACTTAAGAAGAACCGAGACTACCCATATGCTATTAGTAGTAGTGCAGTAACCCAGGCTATCTAAAGTATGCTAAACCCACTTTGTTGCACACCAGTCCCTCGATACTTTATTCCTACCAGATGATCCCTACAGGCTGCTAAGGAAAGGTAGACATCCTCTTTTCCTCAACACACTGTGAGGGCAGGAATCTCTCCATTCCCAAAAAAACCACCAAGTCATCTGCACCTTAATTGCTAAAACGAGAACCAACATGAATGGCTAGGAAAAACATGACAGCCTCTCTCAAACTCTGAGGAAGGAGTGCGGCAAGCATTTTGCAATCCGAGCCTCCTGCTTTCACTTTTTAATTCTGGTTTGTACAGAAAAGGGCTGGCAAGCCTATGTAAAAGTTCTTCTCTTTTATTGTTGAGGCACTCCTAAAACCACAGGACAAGTGGATTTTGCAGTTCCCTTACACAGAGAACTACCTGCTACACTGCAGAGCCTCTGCAGAGGCTCACAATTTGAATTCTACAACAGAAGTATGTTAACACATTAGGTTTCTTTATGGCACCACATACTCACGCATGTTAGCATCTGCACTGTGTATGTACAGAGATGTTTAGTGTGTCCATGCAAAAATCACTCAAGAAGAGAAAATTAGTCTCAAGTTCAGTCAACAATATGCTGATACTGTAAACCACCAAAGAGTTCAGAACTGCTCTCCACTAAACCTCCCTGATTTTATCATGAATGTAAAACGGACTCACACAATCCTTACACAATATTAAAGTGTCACTGGTAATTTCCAATTAAGTCCTACATGTTACTAACTGAAAACCACTAAGATCATACAAAAGCTTTGTAGTCCATGGTGTATAGGAAGTACCAACTGTTACTACATAGAAACTGGGGTCTSTGGGGTTTTTCTTCTAAGTGTGCTCACATTACGCATTTAGTATATTTGTTTATAGCCCATATTTACCCAGTAAAGGTCATTATTTTTGAACAAGTACTTTTTAAACTGCACGTGACAATGTCCAATTTTGGTCACAACATTCAAAGATTCTTATTCTGAACAGAATTCAAAAARGAATGTACCCCAAAAACCCCAGAAGACCCTCCAAAACCCAGACAAACAGAGTGCCAGGAAGTCAAATCAGAACTATCAGATCCTTTTACAAAGGACTGGATTTTGATGTCAGTTGCATTACTCTGTTTTTGATGTAGGTCTACTGAAACTAGTATAAGCACTCTAGCTACATTTACTCTAAGCAGAGATCAAAATCTTGCCTAATAATCAAAATTTTGATTGACATTGTCAGTATGAGGCAAGTGCTGCAAATCTCACATTTGGGACTAGTACACAGAATATTTTAAGACCAGAATAGTAGGAGTTTTGACTATTAGTACTTCCCTTTCTAAGCGGCTGTGGTACCATTAGCACCATTCTCTGACAACAAAAAATGTCTGAATGCAAAAAAAAAACTTTTAAGTTTAAAAATGAATGAGACATTCTAAAATTATTCCATCAAGCTAATTAACTCAAACTTATTTCCTCAGCAGCAGAGCAGTTGTAAATTTTATTTTTATACATCCAGCTCAATAAATATTTGAGACCAAAATATTCTAAGAACATGTTACATTAATCTCATTAAAAATGTGAAAGTTTTTTACCCCCAGAATATCTTCTACTAACAACGTYTTTCTCGATTTGGCTACATAAGCAGATACTGTAGTGCCAAGTGCAATGGGCCCTGCAGGAATGAGCCGTGGTTGTCCTTCTTTAGCTCCTGGTGGTGTGAATACGCACAGACTCTAGTTGGAAGGAAAAAAAATGCCATTAGAAAGTTTGGCTACATTTACAGAGTTACTGTGCTACATACGCAGTGTAAAAGATTGAATAAAGGAAATAATGCAAGAAATGCAGCTTCTGTACTTATGACAATAAGTAGTTGGATAAACTCTGCTCAACTCCATCAAAATCGTAGGAAATTCCACTCTAAATGTGTTATTGACATAGTGGATAACTTTCCTGCTGAAGTCAGTCATCACTTTTATCAGGGTCAGACTGTGTTTTTCTTGAACACATAATGTATCATATACAGAATCACAGAGGAAAGTATTATCTTGCAAAACAAAGACAGGGATTTTCCCCCCCTACAATGCATTCACTTACTTTAGTATAAAAAGCTCAGAAAGTAGAGATGATGTTTAAACTTCCTTGTTTATCTCACCCCAAGGAAAAGGTTATTTCAAAATTATGTTGCAACTGTTATCTCCTGAAACCCAAGTGATCGTATTGATCCCTTTCACTAGAAGCATGTTACTTGCTGCCTAACCAAAACACGTATTTTTCAAAAAGTCAGATATAATTACGACAACATTCCCATCATGAAAGTCATCCAGAAACGTATCATAATTGGTTTATACAACTAAAGTACCAAACAAATTAACACCACTGGAATAGATGGGATTGCAAATATTGTATTCCAAAAAGAAAACTAAACACACACATAAAGGCTGAACCTGCGAGCCAAACACTCTTCAAATCTAGAATTCCACTCGTTTTAGGGTGAATCACATATTTTAAGGACCTATCTTGTGCTGGAAAACAATGTCCCTATCACATTCTCTTTAAAATAATGTGTTTTTTTTTTTTTTTTTTTTTTACCTCAGACAAAGCAAAACAAAGCAGTCTTAAAATAGTCACAAAGTAGTTTTAAATAGCCACAAAACTGCAAAGAAAGCTTGTTTGCACGGGCAGCAGTAGAAATAGTCCATTGTACAAGCAAAAAGTGTCACCTTCTATTTCCTTTATCCATGTCCATCTCCTTACATCCATCAATTTATACAGATACTAATTCTGTAGAATCCTAGAGACTTGCAAATCTTTAAAGTGTTTAACATTGTCACACTCAGTCAGCTGAGAAGAACTATTACCCCTTATACACAAAGGGAAGTTACACACTGAAGAGTAAATGACTTGCTCACTGTCGCACAATGTGCGAGTATGCAGGGATCAAGTGTGCATTTCCAAGACTTCAGCTTAATGTCCTATCCTCCTTATATGTTCCTCATAATCACACAACTAAAGCATGACTTCAGAAATCAACCTTCTATTCGCAAATTGTGTTTTCTTATTTATTGTAGTCAATGATCCAATTTATTTAAATAGCAAAACTACTTGACCATGGGAATATACGGAGAACTCCCATACTCAGTAACTCAACTGGTAAATAACTTCATAATTTCAAATTAAGAAGAGATAGTACATGAAATAAAGGTGAAACATTTCAAGCAAACATCCTGGATAGGAAAACAGAAAATAAGAATTATTTATAAACCATAGGTGGCAGTACCACCAAGAAAATGTATTACTTTCCCAGTAAGACTGACATGTTCTGCCATTCCTTTGTGCTTATTAATTTTACTATCAGACTTCGCTCTCACTAGGACTGTTACAGGGATCAATATCTTGACATTCTACAGAATCACCAGTAATGTAATTAATATTAATTACATTTCATCTATCTGCTATGTGCGTCATTCGCAGAGTTTTCTGTAACAGTAGATAAAGCAGATGGCTGCAAGTATTCTTCTGCTATGAGACATTCCTGTAGCTCAGAATGCAATATTGCCTTGAAAGGCTGATAAAAATGGGGTTTTTTAAAGAAGATTTCAACATAAGCATAACAGTAAGTACGGAGCTTCACACTGGACTTGTTAAAGTATGGTGTCATTATACACGTACCTAATTCTCTGCAAGAAAAACAACAGAAAATCCTATAAAATAGATGGGTCTGATTTTTTAAAGAAATTAAGTGAATTCTGGGCAGTATGAAATCAAAGTCTTTTCTCTTATTTTCACTCTCCTTTATATATCTTTAGATACTTCTGAGGTCGTCACTACTAACATATCTGAATGCCTCTCAGTCTCTAATTATACATTATCACAGCTCCCTTGTAAGGTGGGCAGTGAGACTATCCTCACTTTATAGGCAGGAATTAGATAAAAAATTGTTTCAATATGGTTATTTTAGCTGAGGCTCCAACTACCATCTGAATGCAAACTCCATAGCTCACTAAAAAAAAAAGTTCAGTAAGACCAAAAAACTATTTTCCACTAAGTTCTTCTTTCACTTACAGTGTGATGCAGATGAACACTAAACTACCTTAAAAATTAAGAGAAACAACCAAATAGTGTTCTGGCTCTGACAAGACAAGACATTTCAGTATGCCTTATATTATACTTCTTATGCAATTGGAAGGCAGGATGCTTTCTTCATGGAATAGCTCTACTGAACACGTATCATATATATCTTTTTATCCTTTTTATGTCTTGCATTATGGTACGAGGACATGAAATCCTGAAGTTTTGTGTTCATTCTGATACAAACTTCAATCTTATTCTCCAGATCTCTATATTCCCATTTACATTCATAACTTCTTTTAAGAGTAGTCTTTAAGGTGCAAGGACACCGGACAAGCCAGAATGCTTATTTCACATACAAATTTAAGAATGTACTAACGTCCTCCACCCTCTATCCCCCTACATATAAAAATACCAAGACAAAAAAAATAGATTGGTACGCTGGATCTACCAGAATAAGTTTGTCCAGTTTACCTGATTTAAAAGCTCCATTTATTCTTTCTTTTTTTTTGTAACCTAATGAAGTACATCCATGTAATACTTAACTGTTTCAGTTACTTGTCTTGTAAGTGTAAATTTTAAGTTCCATGACATAACACACAAACAGAATGAAAAAGAACTTTTAACGTAACAGATGTAAGAAAAGCACTTCATGATCCAAAAAAAAATTATTTTAATAAAACTCAAGAAACCACAGTTCATGATTTAATCAATATTCTGATAAAAAAAAATATTTTTAAAAATCAAACACATTCATAAAACCAAAGGGTATATTAGTGCTGAAATACATCTCTTTGTAAGTATTTGACCTGCTAAACTATATGCTTCTAGAAGAAAGAAAGATTTGCTGTGAAAAAAGTATTTTTATAGTAGGAAGAGCAAAGCTATAATGTGTTCTGTACCAAAAAGGTGGTTCATACTGTGCAGTACTGCATAATGTTGGAGATGAAAAACATAATGCTTAAAGTCTGAATTATGGAGTCTGAGTAGTGGAATGAGTCAAATTAACAGGACACTAGAGACCAAAGCTGATCCCTCCTATACTTTAAAGATTAGCACTTTTATTCACACCATTCTTCTTACTTCTTCTTAAAACATACTTGGTCCTCTATGCCAAGGTAACAATGTGTGACACTCAGCAAAGTAACTATATTATTTAAACTATGTTTATAAAATGTGCTTTCCCACACTGCTCTTCTGAGTCATGCCCATAATTAAATATAAAACAACACACAATATCTTTCCCTTCTCAGAAACAGCATCTCAAAATAAAACAAAACAAATAACCCCCCCCAACAAACAGCTACTATCACCAGAAAACAAAAGAACTCACTTCGACCTATGCCCACTCCTCTCCAGCAGTTGGCCTTCAATGGATCCTCAACGGCCAATATACCACGTCCTTGTTTACACTACAAAGTTTTGCTAGTAAAAGTTGCTTTGGTCAGCATAGTCTTTCATGTGTCCTTGAGCAAATATGAGTTTGGCTGGTAAACTCCTCCACTGTTACTACTGTGAATTATTGTCATCAATAGGCATTCTTTCATTGACAAAAACATGAGGACATTCTTTTACTTCTAGTGATTAAAAAAAAAAAAAAAAATCTGCAGAAGCAATTCCATTCTGCTTCTTACAGGAAACTGCAAACTCCAATACTAAGGGGTCAGTGATTGAAAAACTCTTCAAAGGCCCTACTACCTGCTAGATTTGCCGCTATTCCTCCTCACTCTCTCTCTGTATGGGTAGAAAAGCACCGTTCTGTGCAAGGACAGAATCAGCTAAACCTGATCAAGCAACCTTTGATCTCCAAGGTAATGGAATCATCGATAATCTTATTCCAACCACCCAGCACTGTTACAGATTTTGTCATAACCATATATAAACTCCAATTAGCCCATAAGCTTCCATCATTACACATTCTTATTTTTTACATACATACATCTAATAAACTTACGTAACTGTTAATATGTTCCATATATGATCAATTCAAATTTAAATGAGTCTAAACATTTAATGCCAACTAAAAATGTGCATTTTTTGAGTTCTGTGGGTTTGTTTGCTTTATTCTAAATATGGCTTCTGAATCCTAAAAACCATCAACAGCTTTAAGGGATTCTCTTTAATTACCACCATGACGAGATATCCAAAACTATCAAGTTTTTCATGTCATCTATCCAGCTTATATTGCGTATTTCTCCTTTTTCTTCATAAAGTACTTAAAAAATACTGTACTAATTTGCAGCTCATCTTCTTATCTCTCCTAGCCGTGAAACATTCCAGCATCAATTTATAAATGCACATTCAAATTATCCTGCACCAGCTCAAAAGGTAATTACACAAACTCCCATGCAGATATCAACTACATGGTAGATGGTTTCATAAGTAAATGAAGCAAGGGATATACTGGATCCTTTTGTATTGCTTGTACTTTTTCAGTAGGTTTGAACACTTTATTTCAAAAACAGACATGAAAAAGCTGCATTTTTGATAATGACACTGTAAAGTGACAATGAAAGAAAGAAACCAGGTGATTTTCAACACCAGCTTAAAACAATGATATGTTAAAAAAAGAAGAAGAAGAAATAGTTTAGAATATAAAGAAATATATAAAAATCCTGTAATTTCCCAATACAATACTGATAACCCATGATGCAGTAAAGGGAACAGGTTAAGGAGACAGCAGGATGCCTATACACAGCTTACAGTGGCCAAAACCACCTGCAGGGAGAGTAATTCAGTATCAGAAACAGCTGAATATGAATAATGCTTCACTGACATTGCCATACCACTGCCTGTCTACTGGCAGAAGTAAAGCAATAAAGTATCTAGTGTAGACAGAACATTAGATATCTCTACTACTGATGAAGGAGAAGGTAAATAAGATGAGAAAGTCATTTTGGGTTTGATGAACACCAGTAGATAGTGGCTTGGAGAGCCAGTCCCTTAGAAGCTTACAGGCTCTCACTTTCTGACATCCTGCAACCTACTGGACCCTGAAATGTGTTTGCAAGGACGGGGTAACAAATCAAAATAGTGATATTTTGATCTGTTACCTCTTCTTCCAGACAAAAGCTGAATCTGCTTGCACAGATGGGAAAGGGCAAATCCAGAAACCCTGTCATTAGTCTTTTTTCAAGAAGTTACATGTGGTGATGGACTTCATTTAAATGTACTTGCTCAGCAGAGCACTGAAATCTGACAGCAGAAGCTTCCCATATATAGTTCAAAATGCAGAGCCCATGAACTCCTTTCCTGCTTTCTGTGACATGACAGATCATTCCAACTGGACACAAAAATCTTTAAGTTAGTGAAACTTGCTAGTTTAAGCTCTTAAAACACTTTGATAAAAGTCTTCAATAAAAAATTGCTATCTATGTGGACTGCTGCATGTTAGGCTGTATAAAAAGTGACTATTTTTATAAGGCAAGTAGCTCAGTTACCATTTGTGACTTCTGCAATTGTTCCATAGCATTAGCTAGCACCCATTTCAGCTGGAAATGTAACTTCCTAAGTGAAATTAAATGTGTTTCTAGGTACAGGGCTAAGCAAGAAAAAAAGATAATAAATCACTTAATAATCATACAATTGATGTCCTTTGGGTTTGGGGTTTTAGTTTTGTTTTTCTATCTTTTTTCCTGTCTGTCTTCAAATTGAGTGATCAACTTAAACTAGTTTTTATCAGATTTGTATTAAATCAAATTTTATCAAGTTTATTCTTAAATATTAAATTCTGATTTGGAATCCACTAATGACTGCTATCATGATCACACAAAGCAAGAGCTGCTTTAAAAAAAAGGAAAAAAAAGAAAGAAACAAACAAAAAAATCCAAATGTAACAAAATTCATCCTTTCACACACACTTTAGGTACACATAACCTATTGTAAAGTCTAATGTCTCGTTTAAATACTAATACATTAACAAATCTTCCAATTTACAGAAACAAGGAATGATGTACCCTGTAATTAGTTCTTGAAGGGAATTAACAAGAGCGCATTCTTAATTATCAGTTAAACATAACAAACTTAGCTTTCAGATCCATAGCCAAATTAGTATAAATCAGGTAAGCCACAATACCATGGCTCTTGATGCTGTCCTCTTGGTGCCATGCACTTAGTCTGTAGGAAATACGAAATATGAACTTTTTAAATCTCTTACTGCGGCTGAAAAAAAMCTCATTTTTAACAACTAAGAGCATGAACATGTCAAATTACTGATACTCATCTTGTTATGCTGAAGTAACACAGCACTACCTTTGAGTGGAAATCTAATGCTTGATAAAGGCAAGAGAGCAAAATCACAGTAAAAGAGAAGATACGGTGTAGTCGCTGAAGTTTTCTAACTTATAGCATCAGCTTCTCCTGACAGAAACTCTTCCAATAATCAGAAGTTACCTGCAGTTTTCAGCTGCTTTCAAGTCTTTGGCTTTTCAGATGAGGTGGTCAACTACAGGCATAACTCATACTATTTTTCTAGCAGCTCTTGAGACATAGTGTGTGGGAATCCGATAAAACACCAAACCCCAGTCCAGAAAGGCTAGGAACCATTCAACTAAGTTTTCCGCATCTAAATTTTCTAGGTTTGAAATGCAAACATGTACTGTTTGCCATTTCACAACTGTGTGTAATTAAAAAAAAAAACAACTTCTTATAAATACGCAAATACAACTGTAGGTTTTTTTTATACATATCCAAGCTTCTTTCTTTTTCTTCTTCTTCTTCTTTTTCTTTTCTTTCTTTTCTTTCTTTTTTTTTTTTTTTTTTTTTTTTTTTTTTTTTTTTTTTTTTTTTTTTTAAATAAGAGCCTGATTTTATGATTAGAATGAAGGTTGAAGTACAAACATGTTTTGATGGTAAGGTTTACTGGATCCTGCTCCAGTTTAAGCAAGTTTGTATTAAGTGGGCTGTAGGGTATTTGCTCCTCATATGCTTCTCTGTTCAGTAATAGTGGCAGATTTTTACTCTTGGTAAAGGATGTGACAGTGTACCGCTAAAATCACACAGGTGAACAATAAAATTATTTACAGATAATGTATAAAGATCATGTCAGAAGGCCAGTATTTCTGCATGAATAAAACTTAATTACAATAAGCAATGATGACCAACAAAACCAAAAGTGATTTGGAAAGTACCTCCAGGCAAGAAACTTGGATCTGTAGTTTGCCTTGGCTGAAGTAGTAACCCAGTGCTACCAGGGTAAAGTCTTGAGAAGCTATAGCCAACTGTGTCCTGGGTTTAAACCCAAGTGCAACAATCTTGCTATACGAAGCAGACACAGAATAAAGAATTAAAAAAACGTCACCTACCTGAGGATAGCTCAGCTCTCACAGGCAAGACACTGCAGTGCTTCATTACAGCCACAACTGGAGAGGCTTTCCTAATACCAATCTACATCCACTATGGCAAGAGCCCTACCCACTACCGGTATAGGAAAGAGATGATTCTCATCTCCTGTGCGTTATCCAGACATATCTTTCCTCTGCAACTTTATTTTCTTTAGACTAAACAATGCCAGTTCTTTTGTTTCCTGACCAATCTCTCTGCTCTCTTCTGGACTCTCTTCAGCTCCTCCAAACTTCTCTTCGAGCGAAGTGCTTACACTAAACATACTGTTCTACCCAAGGCCTTGCCAGTGTAGAAGGAAATGAGAAATTCACTTTACACAAAGACTAGTTTTCTGCTTCCGCCACATAGCTCAATGACTTTTTTTTGCAACATCAATGATCTTCCTGATTCATATTTACCTCTACCTTCACTATAACCACCAGAAACTTTCTCAAAGATACCAACCCTCCACAGAAAGATATGATGTATGTACACAGCCCTGCACTTGTTCTCGCTGAGTCCAGTTTCTTCAGACCAATTTCATATCTTATGCAAATGTAATATGAATATTCTCTTCTGTCATCCATGACATTAATGAAAATACTAAGTAAAACCAGATCCAGGATAAATCCTTGGGAATTTATCCAACATGTTTTTCCATTCTGGTACTGAGCCACAAATAACTAGTCTCTGAGTGATTTTCCAAATAGTTCTGTGCTCTACCTGTAGTATTTTCATCCTGACCATATTTCATTAGTCTATCTGAATAGCAAATGATAACAGGATCAAAATTTCATTAAAATGTATCTTGATGGTTACTCATTTTCTCTCATTCTGATAATGTGTTAATTCAAAGTTGAACTGAGATATCATAATTCTCTCATTCTCCTTTCCACTCTCTTCCTCCAGGTTAAAGTTCAGATTTTCCCAGATCCAGTTTTCCTGTACCTCACCTATCCTTTACGATTTTTCAGATGGCAGGTCAGAGATCTCTCAGATGTTGTTTAGCTTCACATGGTRAAGACTTGGCCAATTTATAAATATCTAACTTCGGTAAGTACCTTCTTATTTGTTCCTTCCCTATTCAAAGCTGAGGTCTTCTTTTTTGTCTCGGGTATTAATTATGATAGCCACCTGATCACTGTTGATCTTTTTATTGGAGAGAGATGAATAACAGCTTTAAACACCTCCACCTCTCCATCAATAGCTTTCCCTTTCTGGTGAGTATCAATATTCATAGCAAATACGAAAGCAACAGATTTCTTCCACTTTATACACAAAAGGAGTACATAAAAGGTAGAATTAATTCAAGGATAAACATCAACATCATTTGAAGTGGCTTACAACTAGAAGTGAGTTCACCTGGCAACATGGCTAAGAGACTTGAATTTCAGAGATGATGCCTACAAGCTGAAAATCAGGCATCTCAGATTGACCAAAAAAAAAAAAAAAAAAAAAAAAAAAAAAAANAGGCAGTTAGCAAATATAAGATGCTTTTTCTTGGTTCTTAATGATTTGAGTCGCTCAAATTCACTAGGTGGCACTGCATATCAAGCTGCAACAATTTCTGTACGACCAGAAATTCTAGAACAGCTTAATTATATACACCCTGAAGCACAAAGTATGTGCACATATTTGTGGTCTCACACAATTATTTCTCACAAAAAAAGCTATTGTAAACCCTATCTGAAGCAAGGATGATCTGTTTGTCAATGCAATTTACAGTTTAAGGAAATAAGTAACGCTCACAAGATCTAGTAAAAGCTACTTTAAGTATATGCCTATTAAATTCCAACTCATACATCTTTACGTAGGAATCACAATGTAACCATGTGTGAATTACTTACACAAATAAGGACTTCACAGAAGTATTTGAAAAATCAGTTAATACAGTAATATTACTGTGATAGTAACATATTAGAAACTGTAGCTTTGCTAAGTATTTTAGAAATATTCTCTTGAAAGATGCCAGTTTATGAGCTTAAATCTATGCCAAACTAGCATGGTATTTGGATTGATTAGGATATACACACAATCTAATACTAGGATTTCAGTAAATCCCTTAAGTCATGTTTAAAAATGATATTCAATTAAGGCCATAATATGAGAAGTTTGAACGTATTTTCATCCCCATAAGGAATAAAACAGAAAACTGAAACGAAACAAATTGGTTTCCTTGAATGTTTAAAAATATTCCTGTTTCATTTGGAAGAGTTTCCAGTTTCTGAGTATATAGTATTTGCAAAATGAATGTTATGTACCTTAAGAATAAAATTATTTTATTTGCATAAACACTAAYCCATGAATAAAGATAATTTCTTGGAGTACTTCTGTACTGCACACTGTAAACACAGAGAATTCAAGAATCACATGCAGAAGGGGCACAGTTCTATTCAGACCATTTTACAGGATTAGAAAGCTATACCATTCCCAGGGCATGCGTATTTTGCATCACCTTGTACCAAATGCACAGAATATACAAAAACAGATTCTGACACACAGGGTGACTTTATGGGGAAGCAAGGAGCTGGACATGCAAAGTGTCCTGATCTGCTTGTGGGCAATCATTTAAAAAGTAGAAGCATGGTATCAGAATACCCTTAGCATGGAGTGCAAGGACTGCTAGCACTCCCAAGCAATCTAAACAACCAGAAGGTCACTAAAATACTGAAATTATTCACATTCATTCCAGCACCAATTGCGAGTAACGATCGCATACGGAGACACACTGTAACCTATAATCGGTGTGACAGCTTCTACATCAAGTAAATTCACTCAACCAAGGCTCCTGAAGGCATTCAGTCTGCCCCATCAGCCAGAAATCTTCTTGTCCTTATACTGTTATCCTACTCCAACACAAGTTAAGATGTAGTTTGGGGGATTTCCACAGAGAAAAAACAAAAAAGGCTACGAAGAAACATTATATATGGACCAGTATTTTAACAAACTCATGGAAGTCAAAAGTGGTGTCATTTTCCTTTTGAATCCTAGTGTGCTCACGCTACTTGCAACAGGACACCTTGTTCCAGTAAATTCAAATGGACTTCTTTCAAAAAAAAAAAAAAAAAAAAAAAAAAAAAAAGGCTCTTATAAAAACCAAAGGACAAGCTAATCCAGAGCTTTTCTTCTCACTAAACAAACATGTTTTCGGTTCTTTAAAGCAAATGTTTTAACAATATTCTAATATCATTTTCAAGGGAAATGTTGTCCATATTAATAATTGAAGAAAGAATTACACTGAACTGTGTAACTGCCCACTTAAAAATTGCAATCATAGAGCAGTTTTATTCCTTCAGTAAAAATAACAGCACCCAGTATGTAGTAATCTTTTGCAGTTTCTCATTTTGTAAACACACAGAATTTCTATAAAAGGAAGGTCTTTTCTATCCTAAAGAGACACTCATAATTTAATCTAGGCCAAAGGTAGTTATGGAAATCTCATATTCTAAAAATGCCCCTTAACTTAGTTTAACTCGTATCAAGAAGCTCAGGTTTAGTTTTGTTGCTGTTTTAAACAGGCCCAAGTATACCTATGCATATTTACAGTGGGAGCTATAGCAAAGAAGAGTTGATGCCTCCACTTCCATTCTGATCCTGAGGTCCCTAGGTGTCCCTAGTTACAACACACATTACTGAAGGTTGGAAAAACATCTGTGAGAAAGTATCTACCTATTACCTGTATTCCCCCATTCTTACACAATCCCTTCCTACTACCTAATTCTCACAAAGACAGATGCACATACAGGAAAAGCAGCACTCAGGCACAGATTGTTTCTTTGAAAGTATGGTGGAAATAACTTATATTAAGACTAGTTCTGAAACCTGAGGCTGCTGTCTGGATAGATACAGGCAGATTTACGTATCTTTCTAAAGCTAACAAACAAAAAGTAAAATGCTGAATTAAAAAAAAAAATGAACTTGAGAAACTTAAGTCTCAAATTAGGCATCTAAAATCTGATCCACCAAAAAATACAAGCCATTTTTCAACATGTGGCCATAGATGCTCAGCAACTGTTTTCCCTACCTTAATGAATAGGGGTGGTCTTTTTTAAATCACTTTTGAAGCAAAATAATGAACATCAACTTAAAGAATTCACCCCAGTCTGCCACTTATGCTRTACAGAATCATTTTTGTTCAATTCATTTAACAAAGATATACTTAATAAAAATATTTCCCTGTCTAACATGCTCTAGGAGACCCTGCTTGAGCAGGGGGGTTGGACTAAACGATCTCCAGAGGTCCCTTCCAACCTTAATGATTCTGTGATACTGCTAGTATTTGCTGGCCACTGGTTAATGTAATTTGGACATGTGATTTAAATTTAATATTCAAGACTCAAAGATATCCAAATTAATTTTCAGTGACAACATCTTGCAAAAGTAGATTAATGCATTACCAGTCAGTTGCACGACAATAAATATGGGTCTGGCCCAAAGCCCACTAACGTGAATGGAAAATCTCATACTAGCTTCAAAGGACTTGGGATCAGTCCATATAATAAGTACATGAAGAACATTCCACTTTGGGAGATGCAGCTACACAGTAGTGGTTAAAAAAAAGTCAACATGTGTTCTTAGTTCTTAGTAGGTGGAACTTTCTTCTTAGAGAAGAGTTATAATGGGAAGCAAATGAGTTTAACTGCTCAAAAGACTATTTAAAAACACGCAGAGGAAATAAAGGAAATAAAACAAAACAAAGAAGGTCAGAAACTGCCCAATTCTTCCAGGTATCAAAGCCTGGGAGGAACCCCTTATGTTGCCACGCTAATCTAAAATGCAAAAACTAACCACAGCAAGAATTCTCAAGCTGTAAAGTTAGTTTTGCTGTAAGCTTTTACAGAGCATTCGCAATAGGGAGAGATGAACTTATTGTTCAGCTGGCATGTGATTACTGCCACCAAAGTTGTGCTGTGCATCCAAACATCTAAACTTCCTGCAAGTCTCTGCCACTTGCAACAGGAGGAATCTCCTCAGGGAATGTCTGCTTCATGTTGCACCCATGGAAGCAAATGCTATAATCTGCTAATGAGAACCCAAACTGGTTCTCACTGGCAAATTGAAGATGAACCAACATGTCATTTAAACTATAATTACTATCCTTAGTGAAAAGTGATTAAAATATCCATAACATTTACACACTTACACAACTCATCTCCAATTGGGACAATTCCTGAATAATAAAATGGTTTATCTTTATAAGAGGAAATATTTATTAAATAATAATAATAATAAAAAAATACAAAACTTGTATCCATGTCTTAATTTGTGAAAGTTTCTTTATGGGTCTTCTTCTACCTCCTCTGAATTATACACCATCTTTTTTGAACAAGTAAAAACTATTCTCAGGCAGGGCACAAGTCACCTGCTAGTCCACACTTCTTCAACCCTCTGTTCCATTATTTCACAGATATTTTTTTCCCCCTTTTTCTGAATGCAATTAATTTCACAAAGAGCAGAGGAAATCGGCTAATGGACTATATAAAAATAAGCTATTAAAATTGACCATGTAAAGTAAGGAAACAAAAACAACAAGGAAAACACTTTCCTCTCTAGTCATCTTCAATTAGAAAAGTTAAACCTGTTTTTTGAACAAATGGAAGACATAAAATTGTGGAAAAATTCTGATTTTTAATTTGATTGAACTCTGATGAAACACAAAATACTTTTTCTTCTTTGTAGGCATTTACAGTGGCTACAAAATCTTGTATGCTGCTATCTGTATAAATTAATCTACATACAAAAAAATTAATGAATTTTAAATGTCATATAATAAAACAGCACGTACACTTCTAGGAATAATGTACTGGATTCATTTTTTTCCGGACAATAACTTTATACCAGAAATTACCGATTCATTAACTTTAAATGTACCATTTATTTCTTCATGTTAACCAAAAACTATTTCTGAAATCTATGTTATCTCAYTATCAAGTTGCAGCAGGCAACTAGATGAAAAGACTCCGTTATGCTGATAGTAAATTTTAATTAAGTTTTCTTTTTGTTAAAAACAATTGTTAATGGGGCCAAATCCAAAGTTAAATTGCTACAGTCAGATAAAGAACAGCACTATAATTACAGAAAACATTTTTGATTACCACTATGTTCAATACACTTCTACTTTACAGAAATAAAAATAATATAATGTTAATATTCGGCACAAGTAGTATTTCCTGCTAAATGAAGTACAAAATTGAATTAAAATATCATTGTAAAATGGGAAAATGCACTTGTAATTGTAAAGAAAAGCAGCATCTAAATCCAGAATACTTACATTATTGCATTCTCCCAGGAAATATAGTGCAAATCCATCAGCTTTTGTAGCTGCCAAAGCAATAATAAAAGAAAGAATTGTACTCAGAGGGAGAATCGAACTTATGCAAGTTCTCTGAGGTGAAACCACAGATTCAATTCCACYTAGGACAAATATCTAAAATTCTAAAAGTGAAAGTCTACTGCTGTGTCCCTTGAAACTTCCTAGACCCTACTAAATTAAAACTACAGGATAATACTTACTTTCTGCATTCTCATGTAATGCATTTTAAAAGCTAATTAGAAATGATATCTTTATACATCTTATATTTATTCATAAGCCTAATGACTATAAACTCAAATTAGTTCATGTGACAGCAAAGAAATAATATAAGAGCATATATCTACAATATAAGCAGGCAGATAACATTACAATTTCCATGAGTGAAAGAAGTACTATTTATAGATAGCAAGCTATATTTGTCCTTGTCTTAGGACAGAAAAGTATGGGAAAATAAAATGTTGCAAATATTACCATAAAAATGTGTTTCAGAACAAACCAGTTCTATCTTCTGCACCTGCCCCATATTAAAAACATTGACACATCAGAAAGTTGGCACCTCTCAGCGATTTTTGTGAGATTCAGATTGTTTTATGAAACAGAATAAAGCTAAGTGCTTTGAACTTTCAAAAATTTAAAGTCAATCAATGAACCTTATCGCTAAAACAAAAACTCTCAAAATCAGAAGAGGATAGCAGGTCAATGGTTTTTACTCTGCTTTACATAATATGCTTGATATTTTAAGTAAATCTTTCTTTTCAACAGTTAATAAATGTTATAACAAGTAAATACACGTATCTGACATCTCATTTTTATGAATAAACACAAGAATCCATTCAGTACATTTCACAGGAGTGATTCTACTTCTGTGTAATCAGATAGATTGGCTTTCTGCATTTGTTTAACAGAAGGAAAAAAAAATCCTATCTAGTTACTTGCTTATTGTCAACTGTGTCATATCAATGAGAGTTCAGGGAATGGTAACTTGCACTCAAATTCCAAATCTTTCAGCTGTAATATATAAGCACATTGAGGTAGGAGGTAGAAGAACACGGTAAAAGAAATTCTTATATCTTAAATCTGAAATAATCTAAATTACTTCATCATTAAAAATGACAAAGTAGCAGGGGTAGGGAAAATGTTTCTAAAGAGTTGCTTGAAAGCTATACTGAACAAAGCTACTGATTCTATCTATGGAAGTCTGAGCACATCCAATCTGGCTAAAAAAACCTACCATTTATACTTATGCTGTTACTGGGAGCATTTTCTTAACTTTTAATGATATATACTATTTCCTTACTAAAAATGGTACTTACAGATGAAAAAAAAATGCTTAGACTACTAAATGTATTTTGAGATCATAAAAAATATATGCCCTCTCCCAAGAACATCTCTGTTTTGTTGAAAAGAGGTTAAAGTATGCAAAAATATTATTGAAGGATGATTTTTCTTTTACTTTTGGTATTGACTGCAATACCATCATAATCAGAATAATCTGGTTTGTGGTATATTTTACAGGGGGCTCTAATTCTGCAATGGGATAGACAGCTCCCAAGAACAAACTCACTTAAAGGCAGTCAGGGAATCACTGACACGCAAAAGCCAACCTGGAATAAGTTAATATTGAGACAACATCCAAAGAATACACAGTTATCCCTCAATGCTCATCTTAATTAAAGCATGTAAGAAGTGGGCTGAGCACTAAGGCTAAGTAACAGCTCAGACACATCCAATTCTCTTTCTTACCTATTTTAATGATGCTGCTCAGTTCATACAAAAGTAGTTGGTTATCTCCTCCTGTATCCAGGCGCTGTTCTATGTAGCTGTTCAATTCATACACTACGCCTTGCATATTCGTGTCCTGATACTATTGAAGCAAAAATGAGAAAAAAAWTTAGAATAACTCAGCTGTATTTTGTTGTTTTTAACACATATGCTTATTTTTAAAAAATAATAATAAATTGAGAATTCAAATCTGAGTCAATCTTTATTGTCCTTATCCAGCTGCCTGCAGTACCAGGTGATGGTCAAGTAAGAGGTACTGTGTTTAAATACATGCTCCATTAGTCATTTGTTCAAAACGCACCAAGTAAGCCACTGTGCAATTAGCAACTGCCTAAACTTGGCCAAGATCACTCAAAAATATATCAAGAAGAAACTGAGAGATGTGACAATCAGAAGGCAAGGAACCTTCAGCTCCCCTTTTTAAGCTCCTACTCCATCAGGAAGAGACAGCTATCTCCCTTTGCCAGTATCTTCCACCTAGAATTTGTGAACCAAATGATGGAACTGTGTGAAGCACCACAGCTTTGAGGTGGTAGCTCAAATATCTCCATCTTTGAAATACAGCAGCAGTTAATACCAAGAGTCCAGGACAGAAATCACACGAGCCAAAACCACATTAAGTGTTGTGAAATAATAGGCATTTATTTCAACTGCAAATAACCAACACAGAGCAAGAAAGAGATTACAGAGCAATCAGGACTAGATAGGAGCAATGGGGTGCCAGCTGCAGGTATGATGAAATAGCATAGGAAAGCAGGTGCATCCTCCCTTCAGGGCCCAGCTCCCCTTCAAATACCCGGTTCCCCAATTCTGAAAGCAGGCCCTGAGCAGCAGATAAAACTGTCAATAAATGTGCATGTGTAGTGTGACAGCATTGCTGACAATTTCATAGAAATACTTAGCAATAAGCACAGATTCATTATCCTGCCCAAAACTGGTTATCTAGTAACTAAAAAAAACAGTATGGTCAATTAGTTATTGAACTCAGTGACGCAGTAAATTATGTCACTTAAACTAAAAAGGAAACTGGTGATATTTAGATGGATTAATGTTGCTTGCAAGAGTAAATCTTATTCTCTCGCTAACTCATACTTTAGAGCCAAATGTAATATAGACCAGACTACTGTAAGTAATATTGTGGAAAATGCCACATAAGTACCACAGTGTTCCCACCACTCCCACTTTTATATGCACTTACTGTGACTGCTTCACATCTCTGTACATCTTCTCTGCCTGTATCTTTGCATATAGGTGTGCATTTGACAAACATTTAATGATGCATTAGRCACAAAACTTGCACAGTATATCCTACGATAAAGTTATTATTCACACTAAAACTTTCATGCATTTCTGCATGTAACACATTATGTCATGAATGCCATATATTCATGATGTTTGGTTTCTTCATTTCAAAAAAGAAAGTCCTTGCCAAATAATACCAACTTGTGAATCCTTCAAATTAAGCAGATCCTAGTACACTAAGTCTAAAAATGGTTTTTGAAGGACATAATATAAGCACAGTCCCTTCTTAAGGCATGATGGTGCATTAATTTATTGCTCCAGAAAGACATTTAGAATTGTATGAGACCTAGGACATCAGGAGTGTTCTCAAGACCTAGCATATCCAAGGTGTTCTCCTTAGAGAAAAAATATAACACTTGATAATTTTTTCTATAAATTAATGTGATCATTAAACATTTTGACAGCAACATAAGGTCATATTACATATATGTATTTACTACTTGGTTGCATCTTGAGCTGGTAATACAGAATGCCATTATCATTTTTAGTACAGTATGGTATCTGGTGAGCTTCCATTAGCAACTGACTATCCTCTGTCGTGTCTCATATTAACTGTTGTATAGATTTTCAAAGGGAGAAAACAGTATTACCATTTCAGGAAAGTGAAATTTTTATGAATGGCTTTATACTTACTATACAGCCATAAGTAGCTAGATAACAGRAAAATGATGAATGAGGGTTTACATTGTACATGCTTGTTAACCCAGATCTGCAAAAGTATGTTTAGCCACCTACCCTAAAACAACAATAGCTAATCAAGAACAAATTTACAAGGCCTTTGTTATGTGGGAAAATGTCTTCTTAGGACTTGGAAGTGAATACCTTTCTCTTTGCTTGTGATCTATGCTCAGGATTTAAGTTAAATCTTCAAAGGTTGAAGCTAATACATTGACAGAAGACATCAGCAAAAATGAGTCCACTGGCATAACAACAGTGGCATAATAACAACTTTCACCATAATCAAGAAGCAATTCTGTGTGCATAGTAATTACACAATAAGCTATGTGCCCTTTATCTTCACCTCTGTAACATATGCTTGCAAACATTTTATAAGCGGGGCAAATCATCACGTGCATTCATGTTACGAAAAAAAAGAAAAAAAGGTAGCAAAAGGTAGCTGTATAATACACACATTCGTAAAAATAAAAATGGCAGATTTCTACACTGACAGTCTCTGAATCTGCAACTCGTCAAATTAACTAATTCTATGAGTTAGATCAATCACTAGCAAATAATAGGCAATTATTCTGCCATGTTGCAAAATGTTGGTGGTATTTTACTAAAGTGGATTGAAAGAGATTGCTCCTAAGCATTTTAGATTGGATAACCACAGTATTTCTGGCTGAAATGCCACAATATATTTTATGAAAACATATATTTAAGCACCAAGTGATGAACAAACCTTGGTACAAGCTCTGCCCAATAGAGTTTCTAACATAGACAAGTATATATTTGATGATAAACTTACTTCGGGAAAGTAATTCCTCAAAAAATTCAACATAATCTGCAGAAAAGCATACTTGTCATCAGATATAGCATAAGTATTGTTTCTTGATTAGTCACAGCAGTTTAGTTTGCAGTTTAAACCATATTATTACTGAAGTCCTTTTAATTAATCCATTTTTTCCATTGCTGATTCCTTCTGTTTAAGATTCAATGTCTGCAAGTATTTTGTCATATTTATTCTACAGTTCTCAATTTCAACAGTATTAAAATAATATCATGTGGACTAAACTGTTCAGCACTACGATATCCTGAAGTCTAAATTTATCCTATCCATATCCTATTTTTACTAGTTACATATATCATAACACTATAAAAAATAATAACTTAGAAAGAAAATCTTTTTATAAATATTGATGAAAGAAGAAAGTTTTTGCAGAAGTTGCATAAAAACAGTTTTAGAGTTATTTTGTTTAAAACATAATGTTGCAATAGAAGACAGTAACCAACAGTGACAGGTAATTTAAGAATAGTGCTATGTCTTGGATCTAAAACATAAAGATTGAGAATTACAAATATTTTATTCTATTGAAGGAGATACATCTCACTTTCTGATGTTTCAGTATTTAATGCATTCACTCTGAAGAATTAAGTCATAAAAAAATCAAAGCACTCAATATCTAAAGTAAATGTTATATATGACAAACTGAAATGAAAGATTAATCTCCAAGGCTTTCATGCTTACAAGGCAGCAGTGTCAGGGGCATTTTGTGCTATTGCAGAAAAGAAAAAGCCCTTCTGCTGCAACAAAAAGACTTCACTAACAGAGTACAGGGTTAATAAGTACAATTACAATCCAGAATTTATCTGTTTTCCTGTAACTTCCTACAATGTCTTCTAAGTAGCAATAAGAATAGTAAGTTCCTATTTCTATTACAGAACTCTTTCTCCAAATCAGCAATTGCCAGGCTCTGCAATACAAATATGTCCTTTTACAGACTTCGTAATATATGACATTATCCACAGGCTAGGAGGACTTAGAACAAAAAAATAATCTAGAATTGTAGTCTCCATTTCACATAGAAAGGCACTGCCATACGTACTTTGGGGATGTAGAACTTTACTGGAAGAAATCTGGGAAGAAAAATCTGAGAAAACTGCAAAACATGGGGGAACTGGTCACATCCAGAGAGATCCCTCTTGGCAGTATTAATTTTTCATCTGTGATTTAGGTATCTTAGGTTGGCTTCAGAGTACTTCAGAAAGAAGCGAGAGACCATGTTCTGTGTCAACTGATGTAGGAGGCTACATCAGGCTCTAGCTAACCACAGGGCTAGAAGGAGCCAGAAGACTTCYGGGACAGGGCTGTAAAATCCTGTTCTTTGTTACAGGCTCGGTGGATAAAGTCAGCAAAGCTCTTTTGCCTAGGAAATGGAAGGTGGTGGTCATCTATCATACTAGTGTGTCTTGGAACCAGACATGCAGAATACAGGGATTCATTCTTCTCCATGTAAGCATTTTCTTGAAAATTTTCAAGGCTCCTTTCTCATCCTTAGGAGGACTGGCACATTGAAGTGCAGACAGCTCCTGGGAACTCAGTGCAGATGCGGGCAACTAGTGTTTCAGGTCCAGCCTCAGGTCCCACCCCAGCCCTCCTCCATTCAATCCAGTTTGTTACGCAAGAGGAGCTGGCAGAAAAGAGGTGATGTCCTGGCTTTCACCATTAGGCATGCCAGCTGGACATGGAGCATGCAACGCAGACATCAGCAGTGCTGAAAAAACTAATGTTATATATGGTCTGTCCAGTGTCACCCTGTCCATTTGCAAGATACCCCCTGAAGTACCTAAGGACCTGCAGATATTTATAGGGTATTCCATCCCAAGGCATTTGAAACTGAGCCTATAAACAAGTACATAAATGTAGTGTAAGAGGCATGTTAACAGGCAAAAAAGTCTCAAAAAGCTAAAGACAAAAGAGCTTTATGAGATCAGAATGACAGTCTTAAAAAAAATAGGAAAACAGCTGTTGGAAATTACTGGTAAGACAGTTCCTGGACCAGGATTAGAAGCCACTGGGACAAATAGAGGCTTTTGTCAGGACCCTCAATTGAAGGGCAGTAAATCATTACAAACGAAAAATGTGTATAGGCCTTTTGGGAGTTTAAAATGCTTTCTCTCTCTTAGGTTAAATACTTCTGATAATCAGCTAATACTTCATCAAACCATCTGTATTTATGTCAATAACAATTTCAAGACTTGTAGATACTGAATCTAATTAGTTCTACACATTGCTTTATGTGAAACAATGTCCTGAATATGGAACCGGATTTCATTGCAAAATTCTAAGTTACGAGATCTGAAACGTGACAAGAACCTGTACCCACACGTCTTTAATCTTCTCTTTAAAACTGTCAACTATTTTCTGTGAAGAAGATAGAAACTAAGTATCTGCTAAGCCCAAACAACCAAAATCTCACAATGAACTTCCAGCCAACACAAGTTTCTTCCCTATAAAAATATAGTCTCAATACATAAAGTCATCAGGTAACTGAGCCACAAATTTAAAGATGAACTAAAAAACTTTGAAGTACAAAATATGGAGGGAATTCATTTACASTTTTAAATGTCTGGAAAACAGAACATTTGCATGATGTTATTGAGATGCTAATCTAAACTGTTTCAGGCTAGATATGTTTGTATCTAGAAGTATGAAAATATACATACGAAAGTTCTCAATGACATTGATACTTGTTTAAAAACAAATGCAGCACTACTCTGCACTTTTTCAAAATATTTGCAATCACAAAAATGAATGCATAAACCAAATTGTTTGATGCTTTCTGTTGAAATGAATTAGATTTCCCTTTTTTTCAGGTAGCATTATGAAAATAAACAACTGATCTACAGATACCACCCTGGTTTAAAATTTTTCTATATGATTTTCCAGTTGCCTCCATAACCTCCAAAAGTAGTGGGTTTTTTTGTTTGTTTGTTTTTTGTTTGTTTTTTTTTTTTTTTTTTTTTTTTTTTTAAGAACTACAATGTACCAGTGAAACAGTTGAAACAGTTTGGGGACAGTTATTTTATCTGTCCACAGACAGATAAAAACAGATTTTTTAACCGAAGTATGTTCTTGCCTCTTCCCCCCCAATCTCCAAAGCAGCACAGGATTTTGGTCATTTTGCTCACCAAAACCAGTTCCTTGCAGGCATAAGTAGTCCCATACAGATGTCTTATTTCAAAGAGAGTTTAAAAGATTACATAGAATATTTATTCCACGTCACTACACTTTCCCATACCAAGTGACAAGCTTCAGACATTTAAGTTAGAAACAGAAAAGCCTAGAACTACAAGCATCGCAAGAGTCACCTTGTTGTTTAAATGATAATATTGATTGTATTTTAGCTGTAGTGGTGTTAACGAACCTCTGATGGCCACAGGATATCAAGCAAGCAGTGTCTGCAGGAAGGGCCAAAATATTTACCTGAACTAATGAAATTGGGGGAAGGACACAAACTTATGTCATACACATTGCTTATGCATATGTAAGCAAGGTGGCATGTATATGTGCGTATGGATGTGCACATGTACAGCTGCTTTCTGTAACGCCTGGTATTTTCACAAACAGCAAGATTTGCTTTGTTTGACTTCACTGACAGGTGTTCACATCTTGCATAGAAATTGATGTTTCCCTTTTTGCGCAAAGATAAAAAAGACGTAACTACATCCCACTAGTAGTTAAAACATCTAAACTGCACCCGCGAAGAACTAAAGTATGGGTCAGGATTTCGTTTAAAAAAAAGATACAGAAAGGGAGTAAAACTGCTTGCTTTCTTCAAGGCAGAAATGCTTAGTGGAGGGATGTCAAATCCTCAAGACTGAAAAATAAAAGCAGAGGGAACATGGTAAGTAAGTGTACAGCACAGAGCTGGCTTTTGAAAGAGCAGTGAGCTTGGAGAGGAAGCTCAGAAAAATCTCCTTGATTTAAAATTCAGAAGAGGTAACGAGGGCTGGCTTGTTTAAGCAGTTTTGTTTAAACTTGGATACTGGAAAGCAAGAAGTTATAAAGAGCAGACTTTGCTGAGGTGATTAATTTTAATGCTTGTACATAGCCTCAGAGAAAACTGCTTCTACACGCATTTGTCTGACGTCTATTCCTCTTGTTTTGACTGGAGAGGACATGGGTTATAACTTGCTCAGTAAATAAAGTTTAGCATTGCAGCACCATACGCAGGTATTTATGAATTGTTGTTCTCACATCAAACGCTATTCACGACAAAACCAAAGAGGGGCAAATATGAAATGACATTTGGCAGGGAAGGCCCTGTTGCTACGTCAAAGAATGCAAAACAGCTCTCATTCTACAGAGAAAAGTGTTCACAAATTTTGAAGGTGTATATTCCCCAGCCTGTTTACACAGCTGATTTTCAACCCCTGGGGAGAGAGGAAGAATGCTTTTCGAGCAGAAACTCCTTGACACATAGCCACCCATTTGCAGACATCCAATTCTAATCTTTCCATCAACTCCTTCCCATTACCAAACAGTAACACTGAAATAAATTGCTTCACTAGTAACATGGAAAATACATAATACAAGGCAGAGGTTTGGCTTACAAGAACAGAAACATTATGATTACACAGAAGAAACCATATAAGCTGTTATTAACTGTAAGGGTCATAAAACTGCATGAATATCTCAATTATACCACCTCTCTGGATTACGTAATAAAAAAGATAATATCAATTAACAGTTTCATTTTAACTTGGCAGGGCTAAAAAGTTTGCTTTTTAAAAAGCATTTATAAATCTCAGATTCTCTCCTAATACTTGACTTGTAAGCACTCTAAAAATATTATGTATAAAATTAAAATTCAACTTTTCCATTTACCTACCACTATTGCTTATCACTACCACAGTATGAACAAGACTTACTTTATCAGAGATCACCTCACGTAAGCATCATCTTCTGACGACTAAGGGTACAATGCTATTTATATCATTTCTAAAGACTGAATACATACACTTATTGCATTCTCTTAACTTTTTGATTAATTCATTATTCAGTTCTGGGACAGTATGAAAATGTATAAATCTCATTTTTAATACAGGAATACTACAAAGAATGAATTGGCTTTGCTAATATGGCATAAAAAAAAATATGTCAGTCACCCAGTGAACAGACATGCAATTATTGCAACTATACTGAAAACATACTTGCTAGTTCTGTAACTGTCAGTGACATACTGTGCTGGGTGCTAGCTGGTGGCAAGGGAGCTGCCAAAAGCTCCAAGTCCAAAAAGAGGAAAGGAGAGGATTAAAGTATTATTACTGTTTCCAAGAATAAAGTACTGTAAATGTGCTAGGCACTTGCTAGGTAATAATGTTCTGGTGTTTATATGGTAAACTTCTGCAAAGTGAATTGCTGCTGGCATCACCAGAGTTTACAAAGCAAAAGTACTTGCCAAAATGCAGCTTCACTAGAAGTTTTGTTCAAGCAAACATGGAATGGAAAGTCATTAAGGGAAACGAACAACAGCTAGTTTCACCGTGATCATATCAGGAACATTGAGTATTTTTGTTTAAACTTCAAAATCTGAGGAACAAGAGAGCACATAGTGATCACGGGAAACTTAACAGTATGTAGAACAAAATCCTGGCTATAGTTCATGCAGGAATGGGTTTATTTTTGCCAACTAAAAAGTAACATCTCCAATGCACAGCATTTCACTAATATTATGAAAGAAATATGTCTTAATCTAGACAGACATATACATTTAGTGCTCAAACCCACCCTTCTCTTTTTCCTTCAATAGATAAAATAATGATATAGTATAAAAGTCAGCTCAAGTTTTCTGCATTAAAATAGGTTAATATTTGTTTTTCTTTCTGAAATCCCTCTGCTCAGAAAACCTCTTCTGTAGCTAGGGTGGGATCAGCCAACCCACATGGATCTATACAATAAGTAGGCAGAAGATATTCAGCATTTCCAAGGAGGTTTCCAAAGCTACTTCATCATGTGAAAAGGAGAGTCTCTCCCCAATAACGTATCTTTCATAAATATTAAAGTCTAGCATATAAATTTATAGGTTCACTGTTTAGTTACAGATGCTCATGAGACATTTTGTAACCAGGGCTCTTTTTATGCTAAAAGCAGCCCACAGCAACCAGGGAATTCATTTTATCCATAGGTTAGTAATAATGTCAAGTCAATCTAGGATATCTTTACATATAACTTCTCAATACCTAAATATTTAACAACATTGTCATCAGTAAATTTGATTGAAAATTGAAAAATGAAAGATGGATCTTGAAAAAATCTATTCTGCAAACCTCAAAAGGAAAAAAAAATTAAGGGTTTCTCTTGTTTTTCTCTCTTTTTTTTTTAATCAGTACAATGCTAATATCCAAGAGTGCTACTTCTATTTTCATTTTATTCTTACTTTTCATTTTGCTACTACACTTCTGAAAAATGGCCAAAGATTAAAAATGTAATTCTTGTATTACAGCATTCTTCCAAACTTTCTCAATTTTTGAAGTGTGTGCAGAATAAAATCTCTTGACAAGTAAAAGATTTTAATACAAAGTGCCAGACATCATTCACCACATTGCATACAGCTGATAAAAAGAAAACAAACTAATGACAGAAGTTCAACAGGTAGAGCATGTAGAACAACACTAGAATGCATGTGTACATGTGTGAAAAACAAATAAAAAACAAGGAGGATTGAAGGAGGTAGTGCTGGTGGGTTCTAGTGAAAAATATCCCCTCCAATATAATTAATTCTAAGCACAACAGAATAAAAGTATTGAAGCAACTGATGTCAGAGTGTATGACTATGAATGCTTCATTTTAATGCGAGTTTTTACTTTGCCCAAAATTGGCAAAAAAGATCCAGCTATGAAAAATACATACTTACGTGTTAAGCTAATTTCTGCCTTAGTACTTATATAATACAACTTTTAAAACTAATTGGTGACTTAATTCAGCAATAAAATTTGCTTTCACTAACCTTTCACTTTTGATTGTCTATGATACAGATAAAAGTCTCTTTTTGGAAATGCTTTCAGGAATTAAAAACAGTACTTAATGCCTTTAAAACGTAGTACTTAATGATTGTAAGACTTGCAGTTTTTAAGTCTGCATGAAGGTGTCTTTTGTCTGAAAAACAGTATTCAGGTAGAGAACCTTCCTAATTTAAATTCTAATTTACCTTCAGATTTCAATTAAATTTGCATCTGGTTGAGCTACTGCTGAAGGAAGTGAATGTACTACAACAGTCCACACTATTATATACTATATTATTGCATTACATTATTGTACCAAAAAAATTACTATTAGATAACAAACATACATCCATTTTCAGTATCATGCATTACTGAGTGTCCTCACATAGGGAAAAAAAATAGTAATGTAACAAGATACACACATCAAGTACACAATGATTGATAGCTAAAAAAAACAGAAACAGTTTGCTTGAGAACATCTTTATTTCACTTAAAATGTCACTTCACTTTTGCATATGACATCCACTTACATATAAGACAGTTTTGCATCCCACTGCCTCTAAGATTTGAAATGACAGCCAATCTTCAGGAAAAGTCTAAGCTACTATTTATGATTTTGAAAGGCCAAGATAGCTGGGACCAGTGTGCCTGGAAGACAGAGGGGATTACTAGCAGGGCAAGATGCTCTGGGAGATTCAGGGTTCCAGAATTTGCCTTTTTTTTTTTTTTGGGGGGGATATGTTTTTTAATGCATACATTTCACAACCCCACTTCATAGAGTTTTACATAGAAATGTGGATCTATTTACCAGATTTACAAAATTATTAAAAGGAATTTTCTTCTATAAAAAAAACTAGTGCTTCTGAGATTTGTTTAGGCAGATCTTTACTTATCTGGAAGCAAGACAGTATATATAAATATATTACTTATAATAGATTTTGATTGCATCAATAGGCACTTACTCACCTGCCATAACTTCTAAATACTAAGGATCTGGTAAGAGTGATCAAAAATGCATTATAAAGGAACAAACTACTAAAACATACTAACTTTCGTCTAAAATACCTTAAACATCCGCAGTACATCACATATATGGAGAMTATGTACTTACATAAACCCATTCTCAGCATCACTCAATCTCTTTTTGGTGGGAAACCTCAGTTCCCTCATATCCTAGCCATTTGCTTTCGGGGTTGTCAAGCCCAGGTTTCTATTACCAGCCTGCTTCCAACTCCTCCCATATCTTAGAATTTCCCAAAGGATTTCCACACAGAGCAAGAAGCCCAGTCTGCTTTCGCAGACATTCAATAAGCCTTATTTTTAATCCTCATCTGACAATGTTGTGTTTCTCCTGGGAACATGAAATAGTTTTTGCATAAAGTTCAAAAAAGGAAAAAAAAAACACAACTATGAATCTACCTCAGAATGCTACAACTGCTCCTTTAAACTTATATGAAATAATATTTGGACCCTTAGGCTGAACAAACACATCAGAGGGCAACCGATTGTCATGTACTGATTTTTCATCATTCACTAGCAAAGGTAGTAGTTTCTAATAGATCTCTTTAGATAGTCCTCAATCATAGACTGAGACAGTGCAGGATGTCAATCAGGTGTATGGTTAAAGTCAGGAACTTATTACTGAGTATGTTTTTCAGTAACATTTTAAATAAGATTTCGCACAGTATACAGCAAAATACTTCAGATTTAAGAATTTAGCTGATCAGTACTGTAGCATATCTCAAAGGGAGTAATTAGATAGGACGTACTTCTTCCCTTGTTTCCTCTTGTTATGTATACTCTAAAGGTAGTAACACTGATTAAAACAGTCCAGTGTTATGTCTAAACTCAAAGTTCTCATGATTTTCCTGGTTTCCATGAAGTACTTTTTAAAAATTGGATCATGAAAATCACTCTGTGAGAACTCTAAATTTGTTAATGAAAACTATCCTTTGATCTATTTACAGCCAACAAAGCGTTCTTAATATTTCCTCTTTATTAACTGCTCTGTTCTCTGGAGATCCAGTTTGCAAAGAGAATGGAGTAAAACCATGATCAGATACTACACAAAAATCTTCTCAAGTGAACAGTGGGCCTCAGAGACTTTACACTTGTTTCTAGTGGGGATGGAGAGAAAACTAAGTAGCACTTACCCTGCTGACTTCTTTAGGAGTCGATTCATCTAAGAGGAAACAAAACAAACAATTAGCCACTCTGGGAAGCTTCTAGATTGAATGAAGAACAAGATACTGTATTTCAAACTTCTGTGCTGTTATATAAAACTCTTCTAATACAGTTTAATAAAGTAATTGAAATAGCCAACTTCTGAAACTAGAGCCAGTTCATAGGATAAAGGATTCAAGTTTGTCCTGTATTAAAAATAAGACAGTATTTCTTACATTTCCTAAGTCAGTTCACAGGTTGACTAAACCAGTAAGCCCCATACCATGCTCATGTGTTTATATTCCAGTTTGGTAAGAAAAGTATACAAATTTCTCAGTTTGAGAAGTAAAAGCCCTGCCAAAGATACGCCACCAACTTCCTACATGTATAAGCAAGTTAGTGGACTTCAACTTTCTGTTTGGAAGATCAAAGATGCTATTCCTGTTCACTTCTTTGAATGTGGATATAAAGTATTGCAACCCTTAGGCTACAAGAACATCACTGATGTCATCTAGTATAGCACAGTAAAAACACATAAATTACAGGGGTGTATATATATTTATACACGCTAGTATGTTTAGTCCTTCTAAATGTAAACATATTTTCATGTGTTTAGTTCATGCAATAGTTTAACTATGTAATAATAAATACAAATATAAGAACAGAGCACAGGCTAAAATATTATGTGGTATTTCTGAAAGTAAATAAAATACAAAGTATTTGAATGCCACAGACAAAGCTTTAAATTCAGAGATTATGACTTGATGGTGAGAAAAGGAAAACATTTAGGGGAGGAAAGAGGAAAAGCAAAAGAGAGGGAGAGGGGAAAAGAAGCATGAAATATTCTGTTAATACATTCAGAAGTCCAGTTTCTGCACAATGAAATAGCAAACCATTTGCTACATCAAAAAAAAAAAAAGCCTTAAGGTTTGAGACTTTTTTTTTTTTTTCCTCTTAACAGGGGTAAGAAGAAATGTGACCCCATGAACTGGTAACACCCTGACTTGCTTTCCTAGAGTTGCAGAATTTAAGACCCAGGGACATGAAGAGCCAGGATGCACCTACAGTAAGTGCTGATACCAGTTTGCTGGGTTTGTATCGCTGCTGTACAATGACTATATATACACCATAGATGCAATACTTTCTTATGGTTAGTTTCTGTGAGCTGACTATAAGAGATATCATTGGAACAATAACTTTTCTCTAAATTATTTTTTGCTGACCAGTTCTGTCAAAATGTGGAATTAGTTAACATATAAAAGTAACATCACAAGCAGGCTGAAGAAAAACATCCCAGATGTGCATACTTGTTTATATAAAATGCAGTAAGTTCTGTTTAAAAGGTATAAATACACCAATCTCTTGTTTGTAAATCAAGTTCTATCCCTATAACAGCTGAAGCTTTCAAAGTAACAGATTATCCATACACTCAGAGATACTCACTTTAAGTAGATCACTAAAGAGCAGCTTGCTATGGAGTTAAATCTTACAGAAAAGTTCTATGCTTGAATATAAAGATCTCCATTTATTAGAAAAAAACTGCATGAACAACAGCCAGACAAAGAAAAAAAAATCTTACTAGTGCCCACACCCTAGGAGAAAGTAAGCATTTGCACAAGACACCATACAAATGCTCCATCCACTAGAAATTTTTCAGTTGGAGTTCACATTTTCTTAGTCATTAAATTCAATCAGCCCTGATACACAAGTACCCACCCCTGCCTCACATGCCTCAATAACAGGCATTTAAGAATTTAAGGGGATTGTGTTACTTTTTTGTGACACCTGCCACGATTATTAACACTCAGATGTACAAGAAATCTAGGTTATTTAGTTCTTGCATTCTGAACATGCCAGGATTTTTAGTTTTAATGAATAACTGATTACTTCTTGAAAAGAAATATAAACATACACACACATGCACAAACACACACATAGGATTTTTATTTGAGCAGTTTAGCCAGCTAATCATGCCTATTCCAACTCAATGCGCATGTAAATAGTAACTTGTGAAAAACAGTATTGGCTCCCCAAAGGCTTCTTCATTATCATGTACACACTGCTCAACTGAGGCAGTCCTTTATGTTGTAAGCTGGATTTTTAACACTGATTTACTGTGTGGTTTAATGCACAGCGAGTCATGCAGCAGCTGGATTATGGATACTGCTCAGAAGAGCGCACAATCAGAGCAAGAGGTAGGCTCGCCATCTGGAAACGCTGGGCATGCATCAAGTCATCTTGCAGAATGCTCTGGTTTAGTTGGTGTTACAAACTGTATATTTTAACGTCTTCTTAATCTGAGTATAAATACTCACAACTGGGAAAATCAGAAAACTGGGAGGGGAATAAGGTACTTGGCAGTACAGCAAAGCCAGCATGATGGCTAATAACCTCCAAAATGAGAAGTCCAGCTTCAATTCCTCCTCCTCTTCGCCTCAAGTAGGCAGACACACACCCCGTGCCAGCACTGATGTTCATCCAGCCTCCTAACAAGCTGGCTCAGTTCACTGAATTTGTAGAAAATAAATTAATTTCTCAACTTTCAAAACAACGCAACTATCCTACACTCGCAAAAACAAGCGACGCTTTTTTACCTCCACATCTTTGCAAATATTCCTATTTGAAAAGCTCTTTTCATGTATTAGTGACATCAGATGGAGTACATGGAAGGAGAAGAGTTCCATGACAAGAGCTGGATGTTAAGAACAAGCTTACAGTTTAACAGACTAATATCTCAGCTTTACCATATGTACAATTATAATTGACATATGCACAGCATACTACATATATGCATAGTATTTGGTGTGGTAATTAAAGATAATGTCCAGCCAGGAAAGCCTCCAAATTAAACTGAAAGAAAAAGCAAGATAGGAAGAAGTACAAAATAAGGAAAGAAAACAGAAAAAACTCCACAGGAAGTTTGGCTTTTGGCACAATACACACGAGGCTTGTATTTAGGGGTTTGGGGAAAATAATTTGATAGGTCACACAATAGGGAAAAATTCAAYTTTGATTTAATTTGTACAAAATCTCATCTCATACACATATTTCTATAAAAAAATTTTTTTTTTTAAAGATGATATATTTTCATTATTAACATTTGCAAGGTGCTAAGCCATGGTAATCACAATAATAATTTTAATGTAAAGCAGGCCCTCAACATCTCAGATACAATATTCAGATGCATTTATCAAGGAAACCATTCAAATGTCCAGTTAGTTATATGAAAAGAACCCTTCAGAAGAACAGTACTATACTTTCTCACTAATCTTATGCATKCTATATAGTTAAAAACTAGTGCTTGTCAATCATTATTAATGATGGCAACAAAAAACTTTTTCAGATTAATTCTGTTTCTGAGATCTCAGACGCCTATACAGTCACATTTTCCCCAGGAATGGTTTCCCACAAAATTGATGTCAGATTGACCTAATAATTATTCTGTGCAAAAATTCCTTTAGGTTCCTTCTCCTTTAGCTAGTAAGATATAACTCGTTTTGAATGCAATTAAACAATCATACAAATCTTAGCTACTGTTTTCCATGAGAAGCATCACACACCCACATGTCAACGGAAATTCCACATTAGTCTTTCCTAATCCACATCTATGAGGTTTCATTTATTTCCTTTTTAAATAGAAGGGCAATCAAATGAGTCAGATTAGTTGGTCGCCTTGTTCTAATTGCAATTTGCATCCTTATTTTAGATACTTTGAGTCTGGCATCTTACGCCTCCACTGAATTCAAGATCTTTCCAACACAACTTAGATGAAGTTGAATGAGTTTCCTGAAATGGCAACCATCACATACATAATAGAAACACTATAACCATTATCTAAAAAATATTCTTGCCTTTTAACTCACCATCTCATCTAGAGCACCAGAACAAGTCTCCAGACTTTCAACTGTCTGGGTTTATGCGATAATTCAGAAGCATCCATGATGTACCTTCATAGGCAAAGTAACTTAGTTTGTTTAGATATAGGCTAAGACACAAAAAGGGAATATTCTTTAATATCAAACCCTGACAGCACATCAGCTTTCCTTGAAGCAGGATGAAATATGAATTCTGTCTTTCTGCCATCAGCAGTAAGATCAAAACTTTTTAAAATTCCTGAAAAGGGGCTGAGTTTCTCCTGTTTAAACAATAAAGTAACATGCATCAGAAAATACAAAGCTATGAACCAGAACTTCATTGCAGATGGTAGGCAAGAAAGTTATTATCTATGAGGTGTCTGAGAAAGTTTATACACAACATTGCATATAATCCAAAGAGCACTACACAAAGTAGGAGCTGGAACACAGTAAATTTGACTTCATTAGAGAGAACAAAATGTTCGGAAGCTCACTGTTTTCTTTGACTGTAGACCTCATGGAATTGCTGAATCACATGGAAATTGCTGGGCAGAATAGATTGTCCTGCAAAATTTTTCTAAAGAGACTGTCTTCTGAATGTGTAACAAGCCCTTATGAGAACAGAAAGGCATAGAGAAGATTCAGATTCTGCTCTTGTTTCTGGAGTTGCTTAGTAGTAGAACACACACTGTTAGCAGCTCTGCATTTTTTATATCCACTCGTGAAAAATTCTCAGCTATGTATTTGATGTGACAATTTGAGCTAATCTAAGGATAGAATTTCTACAAAAAGAAGAGCAGGAAAACTGCTTTATAGCTATCACAGACTCACCTTTCCCATTGTGTTCAAGTATTTGGATGACAGATGTAACTCTGAACTTGTGAGATGATTTCTTCCCTGCCATAGCTAAAACAGTTTTGTAAAATTTTATAAAAATCCCTCAAGTTAAATACACTTGAACAAAAATTATATTGGAATCTGCTGTCTTACCACCAGAAATATAATTGTTTCCCGTAGTGAATGTTTTTCACCAAGAGAATCCGTAACTGGATTTCATGACAGTTAGCCTATGACTTCAGATCTTATTCAACATGACTGTTGAATGAAGGGATTGTTATATAAATTAGCTCATCTACCTTATCAGTCAACAAGGTAGAATCATCACTGTTTATTACTGGAATACAGCCACTAGACAATGGGCTAAAGGTCATAAATTCCTTTTATGAATTCTTTTCATGCTCACCATGCTTTTCAGTTTGTAACCACATTTTCTGGGCTGTATCCACCACTTCTCTTGCCTGATATTCGATTTAGTTTGGCATCCACTGCTGTAGCTGTTGTAGGCAGCTTTCTTTAAAATTGATTACACGTCCTGCTAACATGTTTGGTGAAAGATGTCTCTCACTCCATAGTCATGCAATTTCACTATATTTCTTGTCAGAGTAATCTTGAACTTTGCCAATATTTTGGCCCCAGAATCCTGCTGGTTAATGAGAATAAGGTATCCTTAAAATTTACTGCCATTTCTGTATTTCCAAAACACCAGTATCACTGCTGAGCTGTTCTCCCACTACTGAATAGAGCTGTTTCTTCACTTTCAAATGTCTTTCAAATGCACTGCACATAGGTTGAAGCTTATTATGTTTAGCAGGCATTTTCAATTAGAAGAAAAAATTACATAGCTGTTAGCTCAAATATTGAGATACATACCTTAAGCAATTCCATTGAAATCAATAAAACTGCTACAGCACAGAACGGAAAGCAGTAATGCTTTATTTATTAAATGTCTTGGCATTCCATTTATGTACAGTAATCCAGAGTTAAAGGGGATCAGGAAAACAGAAGTAACACGACTTTAAGTAGTTCCTACACAGCTCCAATTATCTGAGAAAACCACATTAGATCCTACTCATTGCAAGAGAGTCATTAATTTTAAAAACATGTATTATTATGCATACTCTCTGGAGTATGCAGGCCTCTTGGGTTTGGCTTGTTCTTCCCATCCTTGGTGTGGAGCAACGCTTCAAAGGTTCAGAGCCYGAACGGGCCAGGAAGTTTCACCAGGTTCTCAGCTTCTGGAGCAGGAAATACTGTGTATGACTCAGTAACAGCAAGAAAATACAATAATCTTATACTTGTTATCAGCACATTATGTAAAACTTAGGGGTGGGGTGGAAGACTCGGACACCAACATTTTTATTTCAGCTATACATTCTCTCTTATTTCCTTCTATTTTGTTCTAATCGCTGACTTTTTGTTTTCTGTATTTTCATCTCTTTCTGTTCAAAAGTGTATAGGGCTTTCATTTTWAAAAAAAATCCATATAATAAGTGTGTCAGGTATCACACTCCTAAAAAAGTTGTTTCAAATTTGCACATTCCAGTATATCTGTTGTAGATGAAGCAGTTTTGCAACTCGTCTCATTTTCTTGTTTCTGTGTCTCTGATCATTCTGAAAACAAATATAGCATTACTGAACTTTGCAGTAAAATCCTCAACATCTGCAGAAAAATCAAGTCTGCGCTGTTCTCTTCTCTTCAGCCCAGCTGACAAAAGAAACAAAAGAAAATGCCCCAGAGAAAAAGCCTGCTAACGTCAACAAGGGTAAAGGGATCATTAGCGTTTGAGATGATAGGTTACCACATGGGAGGGTGCAGTGATCCGGTGTGGAACATATTTACGTCAAGGGAATCATTTCAACCCCTCTGAAGAAACCCTACTGTAACTACAACATGCGCACATTCATATTACAGATGTATTTTATTTATTTTACCCTGGGGATTGAAAACAGAGAAACTGAGAAAATGTTCAAATTAATCTGGATAACACTGAAGAAGATGACAGACAACAGAATAAAATTTACAAATCAAGCCTCTCTGGTTTTAGGACATTTCAGCTGATCTGCTTGAAATCATAATCAAGCCCTCAGTGGACATGTGTTGAGTGTCACAGAACAACAATATGCAGATAATTCAGGATTTTGGAGTCTTTGAAAAACAGCATGTTAAACTAACATAGTAAGTTGACAGGAACTGAGAAGATTGAACCATTTACTAATTCTCTTATCAATACTACTACTGGGAGTGAAACATTTTGTTTGCAAAAGGAAACTGTTAGAACAAAAAATAATTACAATTTCAGTGAGTATAAATGAACCACATATGCAACTGCAAAATTACAGACAGCTCTCTATGAAAGGTAACGACAGTAGCATCTGAATTTCTATACTAGACAGTTTTATTATAAAAAGACTTATAATAACAGATAATGATAATCCAGTGTAGTTCTGCAAGGACTCAAAGAAAAAGGCATCTTTTTGGCTGTGGTACAAAGAAAAGTCCAAAACTGGCATTGCTATGTTTAGTATCTTTATCAGCCATGTTTATATCAGCTTTTTAACRAATGCAATGCTCCCTAGGAGCAGGTACTGTATTAAAGATACTAGGCCAGATTTAGAGAAGTATTTAGACGGATATACATGCAGTAGAACATATACACAGATGTATACTACCCTAAACAAGTCAGGCACCCAATTCTTTGAAATGAAAGGAAATTAAATACTCCAACTATGAGTACACAAGATCATTTACCACAGCTCAAGTGACAGTGACAATTCACTAAACTGGAGGAACTCTGCCACATGTGACCCTACAGCATGACCTTAAGGCTCTGCACTGTGTAATGAATCTCTGGTTTAATGCCTGAAATCACTGATGAAGGTTACAGTATTGGACAGCGAGCTTACCAAAAAGCAACATAAAAATGTGCTACACACCAGCTGCTCTGGCTGAAAACAAGAACACTCCAAGCACAAGAGTTTATATGCCTTAGTACAGTTCCCTACAAACCTCAGAGAGGACACACTGCAGCAACCAACACTTGACAGGACAGCACCAGAATGTATCGTGAAGTTATAGCACCTAATACTGGGTACACACAGCAAGAATGACGTTTATTAAATACACTGGCACCCCAGCATCTAACCTACTCAATCTGTTTACCCACAACAATTTGGGAAGAGGTTCTACAAAAACCGATGGGTGAAACCCAACCCTCCGTGGCCTGACGATTTCCTCACTTCTGAGTAACACTCATCAGCACTTGCTCACACTTCAGTACTTCAGCTAATCTACTGCACAGCAATCAACTTCAAGCACAGCCACCTGGACACAGGCTCAAAACAGAGGATTCGCTGCACTGTAAGGCACAGGCCATTGCTCCCTGGTCCCCACTGAAAACTGCCACCAGAGGCACAGGAGATAAATCAGTAGCTCTGCAGTCAGGACCGTAAGACAGACCTGGTTTAGAAAGCATCACATTTTTTAGGGTTTGTGAGGCAAAAAATGCTCAGAGACAACTCCAGAAAAGAGAATCCATTGACAGTTTGAGACGATACTCTGCTTGTAGCCCACCTGACAGAGAGAAAACAACAAGAGGGTGGGGGGAAGGAAGAAATGGAAAAACATCCAAAAGAAAGCTGCAAACACAGATGAGCAAGCTTAGATGAATGAAGAACTGTGTGTGTTCATGTAATAAAAAAGCACAGGGAAAGTAATTTTGTAACTAATGAAATCCAATGCAGATGGCAAATTAATTGAAATATGAGTAAGAACTCAGGAAACATAAAGAAATAAGCTGGGAAACTAATAAACTGTATCTAACACAGCAGTAACAGAGAGTGGAAGTATCACTACTACCGGTGGAAGAAAGGGAACCAGAGCTAACTGGACCTCTTCAGCATGGTTGAAGTTACCACCTGCTGGGATAAGGAGCTTTATCTCTCTCCCAAATTGTCAATCCACAAGAACTACTAATGATCACACACTGAGAGTAGGCAACCAAGTGAGAAATCTATTCCTGCAAGTATGAAAAGGGTAATTCATAATCCAAATCCCTGCTCCCCATGCTTTCGAAAGAGTTTTGCGACAGTCATGATTGAGGAACCTCCTATTTGTCAGTTACAACTTCATTCCTCCCAACTTCTTCAGCTCTACTCCACAGTTCTTGTCAACACCAAAATGAGTTTCTTGCACAGGCAAGCACCACACAACTCACTGGAACAGGAATTTGGAAAAACATCCCCGTGATGCAACTGATCCTACAGACACTTTCTTTATCTTTAATCTGCATCTAAGATTCCTAAAGAACACCAGAGTTGCTTTAGTTAACCTGCTAGTGTCTCATATCCATGAAAGCACCTTTAYGGATCATCTGGATCTGAGTTCCACATTCAGTAAAAGGTTAGAAGCATTAATTCATTAAAGAACTATTAGGCACTTGACCATTTCTAGACATCAGGCCATTTGTTTTGACATTGAATTACAGGACTGAGGTTGAGTTGCAAAACAGTTCACCAGAGAAGAGCCTAGTAACTACAGAAGAAGCAGCTCAAAAGAAACAACAACTACATAAACCAGAATTGAAAATAGGAAATAAGAGACAAAAGAAAAGAGCTTCTAGACAGCATGTCAGAAAGAAGACAGAAAGAAAAAAGGATAAAGGTCTTGAGATAGATGAGTAAGAATCTCAGACATCAGATGCTACTGGTTATGATCTGCTTTACTCACCTATCTAGGATTACTTTATTTTCTGCCATAATAGAAAGGAAAAAAAAAGATTTTACTAATAAAATGTAATACCATATTTTATTGATCAAATAATCCAGTTGCATCAAAAATAAAAAGAAAATAATACACATACAGAAGGTAGGATTCGAGCAAAAATATGTTCTCTGGTTTACAATATTGTTCACCATCAACTATTAAGGAAAAAAGGCACTTTAAATCTGAAGCTTTAAAAATCCAGCTGTCAGAAAGTCAATTGCTTCAATGTACTATGCCACTTTCCATAAAGTGAACAGATGGCATTATTAAAATTCTAGTAGAATGAAGTATTTATAAGTTCATTAGAAAACACTAACTATAGAAAAAGACAGCAATATTGCAAATAAAGCTGCAGGATTCAAAATAGCATAAAAGTACAAATAATAATTATAAAAATCCAATTTATGAGTTAGTACATAAAAACAGTAATGCGTAATGAAACAAAAAGCATGCAAGAAATACCTGAAAAAAAATCTACAAAACAGTCATTTCTTTTCAAGGGTTACTTCCAAGTCACTCTATGTATGCAAGCTTGAACTCTATGGACAGGATTTTGAAGTYAGATAGTCTATCAGACAATCTAGAGGGAAAAAGGTATGTCTGTTGGTTTCTTTAAATTACTTTCCTTCAAATATGCAAGTAAAATAAATACAATGGGGTAACAACTATGAAATTACTCTAAAAATAATCCCTAAAGAAATTTCAATCTTATTCTCTGGTGTGATGTTCCCAGAAAAATAAAGATCAGCCAAATGTGGCTAGCATGCAAGTGTCAGTGCTTTTAAATGTTGTGCCAGATAGGCTTATTTAATACCAAAATGTTTTATTTGCTATTCTCTTCACCATCTTGAATTATTATCCAACATAGGAGTCACTTAGGAATCATATGACTTCTAATTACTCATCCTACTTTGTATTGCCTTTCTTCCAGCCACAGCAGTCTTGACTCAGTAAATGGTACTGCTATTCTAATTTTCTTGAAAAGACACAAATTCTTGTCACCTACAAAATGTGACAAAATGGGTTCATACAAAAGAGAGCGAGATAGCACTCCAAAAAACTCAGCTTTCATTCCAAACTAATATATACCTAGTTCCCATTATGTGCTGATTTATTCAGATGTACATCATTTCTTTCTCTGCAATTTTTATTAGTACAGTCTGTAGTCTAGCAAGGTTCTCCTCCTTTAAGCACTCTGTCTACCCTGAGTATACCATTCAGTCTACCACATCATTCTTGGAAAGGTCCTGATTCTCGATGGGCTCTATTTGATTTAAAAATGTATATTTTTTCCCAAACTTTAAAGAATAGAATGGCATTTTTGCTTCCTTCTGAAGACTCTATTATCTAAAACTTATCCAATGGATGCAATTGATGCAATCTACCCAATTAGACTATTTGAAACTATGATTTTTCCTGAAAAGCTGAACCTCTCTAGTGAGAAATTCCAGGGTGTAGGTCCCACAGCAGCCAAAATCAATTTAAGCCTGAGCTGCCACAGCTGTGCTTTCCCCACTATCTCCTCATTGCGTGTTCCACCTTTCTATCTTTGGCCAACACTAGCATTGGTGCAACCACGGAGGGCATGGGAATGGATCAGGRAGCCAGCACAGCCACAGTCTGGCCACTTTTTTCATATGACGTGYTTTCAGCTACAGTAGCTCAGTGAACTCGTTTACTCTGCTATTATACAGGTATGAAGACCAATGCAAGGGGAAGGATGGAAATACACACCAAGGGGTGCAAGCTGAGAGCAGGCAGCACAGGCTCAGATCAACCACAGAGATGTTTTTGGAAATCAAGAGTTGGCTATGAATACTACTTGAACAGACAGAGCTCATTGGCATTTTGGTTTCTTCATGTTTGGGCTATTCAAGTCAACCTGGAGTCTAGGGAAAGAGCCTGAGATTCTGAAGACAGCTGAAGAGGCATTAAAAGCTGTCTTTGCTAAGATGTCTTGGGAATAGGGGGGTATAGCATCTCCTTCAAATTTAGAAAGTTCATATTTAATAAAAGAAGATACAGTTATGGCTACCTTCAGACAGGAGATAAACAGATACCTCCTGTTTGGTGAAATTTAGCAGTTGTAGCAGTCTAGGTTTAATGGATTCTTCCACTCAGAACGTACGATCATCTACATCAACATTCATTTCTATTTAATAATTCCCTCTAGAACATTACTAGAAAGAATAAGAAGCTTTAGTATCTTTTAGGTGTAGAGTATATAGAGAAAGACTTGTATAACAATTCACTTTTTTAAAAATATAAACATTTTACATAATGTTTGTCCAAGACAAACACAGCAAAGTCATATCACCAAGCAGCTTCTGTTGGCCCATCCTACATTTAAATGATTTTGCACTGATATTTTAGATTAGAAGAGCTTAGGAAGTCAAAAGAGGGAAGGAATTTAGATCTAGGATTATTAACTTCTTAGTTTTGAATTACTTGGACAAACCTGAAGAAGATAACAAACACGGAGAGAAACTTGCTTTGATAGCACAATGACAGATTCCTTAACTTTGCTCTGAAAGACGTCTATGATTTTAATGACTTATTTACACTATTACACTATTTTGTTACTTTTACTTCTTTCTTTTTCCATAATACAACATAAAGGTTGTATTCTGGTTATAGACTATAAATTTTTTAAGACTCTTTAGGAATTAACTAGTCTGTTACACTTCATCTTTGGCTTGGGAAAAATCTGACCTATGCGAGTAGAGGAAATGTATTCCTGTGAATATTCAATACAAATAATTACTGTAAAATAAAAAGTTATAGATGAATACTGTAATGAAGTGGATGCACCCTACTGTGCAGTAGGAAGAAGAAAATAATAGCTGGCTTTTCAGTAGAAAGATCTGGCAGGCAGCCATGTGATACAGACTGGGTTCTGTCCCCAAAGACACATTCATGTTGGCAACATATTGGAAGGTTGTTTAGAGTCTAAAGATTAAGAAGAATGATCTTCAATTTAATCTATCACCTAGTCAATGCTAGTCATAACCATATTGTACATAATTTAGTCCAAAGAAAACACAACAAATAAAAAGAATGATTTCAATGATATCATTGTGTTCTGCTACTAAACATTTTGTAATCATCAAAACAACCAAAAAAGCCTTATTAAATACTTCACTTTCATACTGAAATATGATCAGTCACAAGTAGTATCTTTTCTAAAGGTCATTTAGCCAAAGAATATTCTTTAATTTGAAATAGAGATTACCCTTAAACTTACAAAAAGAACATTTCAAAACATTAAACATTTTTGTTCTTTTGTTCATTTTCAGAAATATGTTTACAGTCTAACTGTGCTGATCAATTACTGCAAATGAACACAAAATCTCAAGTATATGACTGCAGGCCTAAGAAACTGCATTCTTTCAGAAACTCTAGGTATTCTGTTTAAGGCAACAGCTAATATTAGCACAAATAATACACTTATTTGAATTGCATATAGAAAAAGGTTGTATTCTGAAAATAAAATGTCTTCCTTAAGCCCAAAGAAACTCAGTCTCTGCATCATGCACAGAAAGTGAGAAACAACAGATAGTTTTAGCGGGTATGGTTTATAGCATGGTATAGCATAGAATACATGGTATAGAATATACAACATCTGCTAAACCTACACACAGACAAGGAACTGGAATCACTTTCAGCCAAAAGAAAAGAAAAAGAAATCAGGATTCATGGATATAGTGCTGACCCAAAGCTGAACTTCTTAGACATCTTTTCGTATGTCTTATGTTAGAATGTCCTAATAAGTGTTAACAGTTGAAACGGATCAGTGTCTGAGCCCAAAATTACAAATAATTTATGCAAGCCACTCCTCCTTCTCCTAGCCCAAGTGTATCTACTCCCTCTTTTTTCTGTCCCTTTCTATTAGTCCTACGCTACCCCAAAAGACTCAGCTTTGGGTAAATCAAAGATTCCTTAAAGAAACCACTTCATAAAACCACTTGATACTCTTACCTTTACTTAG
>NW_028185805.1:337167-379285 GCF_003343005.1 Rhea americana | reverse complement strand
CTAAGTTTTCTCTACTAACAGGGCAGCTCAGTTTGTTAAAACACTCAAATGTCTTTGAAACATCAGCCTGTTCACAACACTACAGAGCAGTAATTTTTCTACTCAGTAACGGATAGTTTAGAATGTATTGAAGATAAGGATTTACAACCAAGTTCGGAGGATTCTTCAGTTCAGTAAGACAGACAGCAGTAGATGCTTAGGTATTGCCAATTTCCTGAACAAAACTATTCTTCATATGCAGTATCCTTTTAGCCAAAGTTACAGAGGTCTCATCTTCAGGTGTGCTTTAGGAGCAAAACAACAAAGTCTTTGTATCATCAGTTCAATGAAAAACATCACTGTGTTTTCCTGCAGCATTTCTCTTTGCTGTAAGAAATTCCACATTTTTCTCTGGAAAAGTTAGTTCTACTTTTGCATAAACCTAGGCTTTCCTAGTAGAATTTATGAACTGGACTGGAGCTGTGGGATTTCTTTCAGTCTACATGGATGTCAGTATTTGGAACAGAACATACGTTTTGTGCAAACACTAAAAAGAAAATTTTTAAGATTCAAGATGCCAAACGAAAGAACACTTAATTACATATGATCTCTCTTACAACAAATCAGATGTATTTTCAAAACAGAGGTTGACAGGAAAATAAGATTACTGGAAGGTCAGAGCTGAAATTCAGTATTGTTCTCCAGTTTCTGATCTGTTTCCTTGAAGGAAACGCAAGAGTTACAAATATCGTTTTCACTGAATCTTACTCCAGGTTTTGATCCTGGAGATGATCTACAAACATTTTCAAAAACAAAGCACTGTCTGAGTCAGGCAAAAACCCCAAAGCTCTGTGGGGCACTGGCACAATGAAGAGACTTCTGCCCTCTCTTTACTTGATTCTCCTTATGGAAATGTGTCCTTGTCACTTCCCACAGCAGTGGTTTTCCTTATCCCTCTGAGAACTACAGATGATGCCTCAAGGACAGGAAGCAGTAACAACAGGAGTCCTTATTAAAGATTCTGAGATTAAAGTTTCTAAGAGGTAAAAGTGGAGCCAGAACTCAAAGGCTATTAAAGAAAGCTTGCCATGAATCAGAAGGCCCCTGACTGCCTGGATCTGAGACAAAGCTCATCTAACTGCTGTGCAAAAAAGCGCTTCAGATAATGTCTCTTATCTTCTGCACCCTTTAAGAAAACCCACCTTCAGATTGAGCATTGATAGTCATATATCAAACCATGTCTGAGCGATTTGGACGTATCAGAAGAGAACCACCTTAAAAACCCAGGGAATTTGTTCCATCATTGTGATACATAAAAAGAGGTGAAATATGCTCATATGAAAACCTACTAAGACTGGGAAGTGGTGAAAGGAAATTAAGGAACACTGGACTTCATTCTGCTTATGGTGTCAAAGGGCAACTAAGGTACAAATATGACAAGCTGATGCTACTAGCTGAAAAGCAGGTATACACATAAAAATGATTTTCTCTGAGTGAGTCTGTAAACAGTTTGCAGAAGAGAGAGAGACAAAAGCTGAACCAAGACACTCTGAGTTGAGAAAGCTTCCAGAGTAAACACTGTATTATTTTAAATGAGCTGTTCCTTTATATTTTAAGATGCATCACAAAAGTACAGAGGAGCAAGTATAATGACACAACCAGCAACATACATTTATTCAAGATTTTGTGCACACATTTATTAAGAATGAAGAACAGCTAAGTACCTTTTTATCCTTTAAGTACAGATTCATAAGTTTCTTCAAATTTTTTAAAAATCACTTGATTTCTGCCCCCATATCAGAAGGGCCAATCTTGGCAACATGTCAATGAATCTCTCTATGAGGAAACATACAGTTGTAGTACATATTCCAAAAGTCAAGTTTATCTTTGCTCTAACCTTAAGGACTTAATTGTGGAATATAAAATTGCCATCATGGGCCACTGGTCCCTTCATCAGTGCACAGCTCTGAAAATGGCTAGTAAAAGATGCTATAGAAGACTATGTCAGAAGACAGTATTTCTGACATTTAATACATTTCCAGTACTGTGTCATCTATTTTCAATGGAAAATGTCAAACATTTTAAAGAGACTAAACTGTTTTGCTAGACGTGGTCAAACTGTGTTGATTCATAATTTCACAATTGCTATTTATTAGTGCAACTATGCATTTTGATGGAAAAAGTGTAATTTGAAAAAAGGCTTGTAAGAGGTTTTTGCTAGATTATATGCTACCATTTTCATTGCACTTGGTGTACACAGTTGGCTGCTACAGTGAGTGCTCTGAACATTCAAACATATCAGATTTACTGTCATTTATGACTATTCATAAGCAAAGCTTTTTGAGGAAGACAAGCATGTTGGCAAAGGGGAGGATAACTTATCATTCTATAAAGATGTTTTTGGCTGCAGAGCAGTTGGAAAGTACAATCCAATAATAGTGCATGCCTGTAAAAATATACTACCACCTGTAGAACTTTTTTCTTTTTTTTCTTTTTTTTTTTTAAGAAAAGTAACAGACAATAAGGAAAGTGCAGTTTATTCCTAGTGCACATTTACAGGCTATTTACATGATATATCATGGAATACATTCATGATGAGTCAGAAAGTGTCACAGTGATGTGGTTTCTTTGGTGATTCAAGACAAAAATAACATATTCTGTGTAATTTAAAGATTTCAAGTGAAGTAACCTCCTCCTGTCCTGAACAGGAATTCACTGTGTGGGTCACGACAACTCTAATCAAAAAATGTGGGTCACTGTGTAGTTACAAGCTTTAACAGTTGTTTTGATAAATCTCCACAAATGTTCTGCAGTAAATCTAAAATCACTTCCCTGCAAGTCTCCAGGGAAAAAAAAAAAAAAAAAGAAAAAAAAGAAAAAGCAGCTCTCATATTACTATAGGAACACATGGTGTTCTACGTGAAAATATTTCACGTGAAAATATTTCAGTGTTTACAATGAACCCATTTGAACTGAATTTATGTAACCATATAGTCAAAGTCAAACTATGCCCCTTTCCCCCCTCAATCACCCAAATCTAGTGCTTACTGACAAACCAATTACTATAAAGCCTTCAAGAACTTGCACACATTCCTTCTCACACACCTATTACTGATTTGTGTCTTATTTTCCTAACCTTTGTTCCCTATCAACTCAATCACCTCCTTCCTTTTCATTCCACATACTTATTTCATGGCAAATCAAACAAAACTGTAGCATTTTGGCATGAAGACCATGCATCTTGTAAAACAGCTCACTTTATTATCCAAACAACTAAGTAAGCACATAAAACATTCTACCTTTGCAGTATAAAAGTCATTCTATTGCTCTATGTTACTCAGCATTTTCAACTGGATAAAGATAAGTCAGTTCTCTACTTTCGCAAACAAAGTAAGATTCACAAACTTCACTTCTAAATATCTCTGCATAATGCAGTTTGGAAGGAAGAATAAAATTGTTTTGCTCAATACCACAGCTAAGCAATATGATCCTGGCTAATGAATTTTTTCTAGAGGTCGTGAAAGATGCCTTAATGTTATAATTGAATGGCCACTGGCAGATTATCTAGAAAGATCAAAAAACAGAGTGTTGTAATATAAAAGACAATTTATTTTTCAGTATATTCCAGGTATACTGGAAATTAAAACCAGATGTAGAAAAATTAGCAGATAAAAATTAGTTTTGAGTAATCTTTGCCTCTGAAGTCAAGTTCACCTGGCACAAATCACATCTGTGAAGCTAAACGCTTCCCCTCTTTCCTCTGAAGCAGGGTGCTGCACCCTAACTACCTCTTAGGAGTAGTCCCAGGCAAGTGCTACTTCTCCAACCAAGCCCAAATATTGTTTTGGGAGAGTGCAAATTGGCATGGTCAAAACCACGCCAAGGCTGCAAACAGTTAACCAGGGACTAGCAGTGTTCAAGCCCAGTCTCCAGCCTTATTTCTCTGGCCTAGCCCGAATTAGTTAATACAGCTGAAAAAGAGATGCCGGGGAAAAAATCAGACATTAGCGCTTAGCAACAGATAGACAGTTCAGCCAAACAGAACCAAATAGGAAACATCATTAAGTCACTGTGGAAATTTGTGGTGAATTTGAACTTCAGACACTCTGTACAGGTACTATCACCTTCTCAAGATGCATAGAAGAGGAAAGATGATCAGCTGTACAGAATTCTGTAATCTCCAGTTAGGAAAAGGTCAGAAAAATAAGCAAGAAAGGGAGTGTTTTTTAAAAAAAAACTTAGATCTTTTAGTTGATACAACAAGCTAACAGGCTGTTAGAACACCCAAGGGGGGCAATGAAGTAATTGAGTAGCAGGATGTGAGGACTGCAGGAACCACTTTGCCAGTGGAGAATATGCATGGATAAAGGCACTATGAGTTTAATCTTATTCAGTTAGACAATCACACTATTCATCTATTTTCCCAGATAATTTATGATTATAAAAATCCCTCTCAGACTACTGATAACTTTCTCCATTGCCCAGGCATTCATACTCCTTGTTTCCTATTTTTACCAACTTGGTAATCCACAGCAGGACTGCTTCTCCAACACTTTAATCTTTGACTATCTTTGGAGAAAGATTTTCTCACAGCATTTTTTTTTTTTTTAATATTTTGAAATGAGTACACAGTTTGAACCAAATAACTTCCATTCATATGCTTTAATGCCTTGTTTATCCCAAAGTTTTCTACATTAACACTTGTACATAGGGATTAAAAAGTTACTTTCCTCATAAAAGTTAATGACTATGCTTTTATTTATTGCTTTCTTAGCTTACAAACCATGGGAATGTTCATACTCCATTTTAACGCAGGTAGAATAGGTTAGCTTACATCACAATAAATCACTATGAGTAAAAAAAAATGTCAGCTACATGAGAATACAGTCCCCACCCATACGATCAAAATAGAGCTTCTCTATCAGTAAGAGATTGTTTTTGCTTGCTTTGTTTTCACTCTAAAGCCAAAAAAGATCCTGTATAAAAGAAGGAAACATTCTGAAAACAAAGTAGTAGGGCGAGACTATGCGATGGAGTACTGTCCTGAACAGGAAGAAAATGGTTTTATATTGCATTCAGTATTAATGAACCCATTATTGGTATTTTTGCTACTCTTCCCACATTTTATAAAAGTTACTGATAAAATAAAAAGGTTCAAAAAGTAAACTGAAATGATGAGAAATCTGGGAAACCTTCTTCTCAGTAAGATGCTAGAAGAAGCTCCATGCCCTAATTCACCTGAAAAATTGAGACATAATAAGATCACAGTCTATACGGTTTCTAATATAGCTAGCAGATATAGGCAGAAAAATGATACAGCGAAGCAAAGTTTATAAGAGAAGCAATATTTTTGAGTGGACAAAAAAATGAATCATTTTCTGGCATAAAACCTCTTATTGAAGTCTGACATAAACACAAAAAACATCAGGTTAAGTACAATGCTGAGAATAATTTCTCTGGATATAATCTGATTAACATAATTAGATAGTTCAGAGAGAACTCAGACCAAGCAAGTGACATCTGCTTCCTAAACCCAAGCATTTCATCACTAGAGGATTTATCCTCTGGCAAGCCTATGACCTTTCAAACAATTCTAAGTATGCAGGAGATGTCCAGAAACAGATCTAACAAAGAATGAAATCAGTAACTGCTTCATCATCACGACATATACTGAACAAAAAGCCATGATCATCACTCAAGACCTCAGTACTACCCAAGACAACACTGCCCAAGATTTCTACACTATTAACCTATTCACTCAGTTTCTGACCTCTCTGATCTACATATCCTTTCCACTACCTTTTCTCTCCCCTAAAACAAAATGACAACGCAATAGAGAATCAGAGAAACTTTTTCTTTCCACTAATTCCATCTCAGTATTTTCACAACCAAGATGAATCACTTCTAACCTGCCTCTCTCTTGATCAACTCAAAGAAAACAATACAAAAAAAACCACTGAACTAAGAACAGGAAAGAAGACTTACTGATAAAATTATTTTTAAAAGTAACGGTAGCGCTCTCTAAAAACAGTCTTCTTGGGAATCAGCTCCAAAACTACTCTGTGTCTGTGATGGATTATGACATTTTCATCATCTGAACTAAAACTGCATTCCCACAGATTAGTGCCACAGTTTCAAAAACTGCCATTGCTTCATCTGTCTACCTATGAAATACTGATATGCCAAGATAAACTTTCTAGAGACTATGATCAACATGAAAAATGGCAACTGGTGAGCTACTACATACATACGGTTGATCTGCAGGTTTTTACTTCCACAGAAGTAGGAACTACACAAAATACAGCACGTAGTCAAGCCTTAAGATGTTACTGTAACTCTTCTGAGAAAAACATTCATAATATCCATCTTACAAAGCTAAAGACAATTTCTATCAAGCTGGATAGTCTCAGGAAAATAGTGCCTTTGAGCACAGGAACAGCAGACCACTACACCATCTAGCYCAATATCTATCTCCAAATACTGACCATTAGCAGACACTACGGGGCAAGGAAAAACAGGAAAAATAATTATGCCACCTCTATTGAGGGGAATGGGACTGGAGGATTCATCCTTAAATATGAAACGAAATAGTTTATTTAGATGAAAATATTTCAATTAATGCATCAAAATGTGTAACAGTAGGCTTTGGTAATAAGAAGCACTAAGAGCTACTACTCTAGTATCAGTGTGGCAAGCAACATACTATCCAAATCACTCCCACATTCGCTCTTCCATTTTAGTAAGCATTCATACTTGCTTGGTTATCACAGTAACATAAGCACAGCAGGGCTGCATCAGGATGAAACAGAATGCTTGCAGCATCAATGAAATATTAAGATAGACTATAAATCAAGGAGATCATTAAACATGCTGCCATGTCATTTCCTTYTGCCTAGGTTGGAAAGATGTCAGAACCACAGCAAGGTGTGGAGCATTACCACTAGAGTCACACTGCCCAGCTTCTGAATATCCTTCTACTTTATTTGGGAAGTGTTGCATTATGCTATAGAACAATAATTTATTAGTTAGTGTGGAACTGCACTGCTTTCAAAAATTAATAAATACAACATAGGCTCTATCTTCCCACTTTGAATTCTGAGAGCAAGCTGACATATTTTTAGCATACATACATTCTTCCTGCTAACATTCTCCTCCTATGTTGGATCACAGTTTTGTTTTGTTTTGTTTTCCATAATGCAGCTTAGGACAATTTATCTTCTAGTACCAGCCTTAAAGGATTAGCACACAAGTTCTCACTCTGTATAGAAGAGTCTCAGAGTCTTTTACCACAGATACCATTCCTTCAGCGCCTTCTCTAGTACAGGAAAACGGGTATGTCTAGAGACTACAGAAAGTGTCAGGCTTAAATGAACTAGCTCAGCCACCAGAACTGAAACCTGCAGCTTGGCATAGACTATACAACAAGAAGAAGGTTTAACTAACCCACACAGAGCTCTGTTCTCTCTATTCTCAATTAGCTCACTAAAAGCTTTCAAAGGTATCACTGAAGTATAGCATGGTCTCTTAGGTAGAGCCAAAGGAACGTGTGGGTGAGAGTTTTTCTGCAGACATCTTTTCTCCAGAAGCCTACTAAATCTTCTACCAAATGGGAGCTACAGTAATTTTCAAGATTATTAAAATGAATTTATCCAGGTGTAACAATGCCTCCAGTCTTTCGCCAAATTGAAAGCTATACAATGCATCAAATCTGAGTGCAATCTTTGCCCACTTTTAGGGCAAAGGAAAAGGAAAGGAGAAGTAAAAGAGTAAACAACTAAATGGCTGACCTTAAAAAAAAAAAAAAAAAAAAAGCACCTAATCAGGGCTTAATCTGAATTCTGAACAAACCATGTGGAGCTGTCATATTTGCTTCACAAGAAACAACACAAGAATGAAACATTCATGATAAAATCATGCATTTAAATGACTCAGGAAGAATCATACTCTATAATGCAGTCATCCAGACCGCTTACAGTAATTACATACAAGTTGCAATGAGTACGCCCCGATTTATTGTGTAATGATATATAAAAAGGAAAAAAAGTGCACGTTCACAAATGCCCTTTAACTGAAGCAACCAAATACACTGATTAATTATCTGCAGCGTATTAACAAAAGCATATCTGTTTAATAGCACTTAACACAGAGTTACAGGGTGGGGGGGGAACAGAAAAACAGAAAAGGGAAAAAAAATCAGGGTTCTTAAATGAATATATGTAAAATTGTTTTAAAAGTCCCTGCATGTATCTGTTTAAACAATTCATATAAGAAAACAGTCAGGGTTTCTAAAGTAGTATTCATTTGGCCATGTTAAATATTTTCTCTTCTTGCTTGAATATGCAGCAGATTACAGTATGGTTTACAATTAAACATGAATGACACAATGAAATATGCCTATTACATGCTATTTACATTCTGTAAATGGAATATTAATAGAGTTGCAATACCTTGGACTCATCTTAAGATGATCAATTATACTGTTTTTCAAAGCAAGTATTGGTGTCACTTTATCTTCTGTGTCTAGATGCAATTCCTACACTACTAGAGTCAGTCCACTCTAACTCCCCTGTCACAGAAAAGCATGACTACCTTTGTAGTCAGCCCTTTCAGCCATAAAACTTTGCTAAAATCCTTTTCCAGCTCCAATAGAGCAAGACAACAGTATCTAGGAAACTGAAGGAGCTCTTAGCTTGGGGAGTATGGAGTCCATCCCCACCAGCACCCTATAACCCTCAGAAAAACTTTCCCTTGCACTCTCTCCCTCCCTGTACTAAGCACATGTCACACATGCTAGCACTGACTTTGGCCCCACTGAACCCAGAGGAGGAAGCATACATGAGAACAGGAGGAACACAGTAGAAGTAGATTTTACCTACATTAGAGCCCTTGAGGAGTTGGAGGGGGAAGGGGAAATACCCACCACCTAAAAATCTTGAAGACCACCACTGAGGGAAGTGGTATCTTGGCTCTCGCAGAGCAAGAGGAAATACATGCAGTTCTCTATGCAGAAATTCTCTATGTCGTAAGAGTTTGTCCTTTCAGTCTATATGTACATGTCATAATAAAAACATGAAAGATAACTGTGAAAAATCAATATTATTAAGGTAAAAGGCATGCATCTGGCTTGCAATCAACGTGCACAGTCTTTCCCTATTGTTGTGGAAGTGAAGCTTTGAATAGTGTAATTAAGATTCAACTTTGTAAACGTTTTTGAGAGAAATTTGTATCTAGCAGAACTTAAAACTTCTATTACTTTATGGCTCTTGCTACAGTCATCGGTTACCTTTGCTTGAATGATATGGAAGAGGACAAATGGAAGTCTTGTTTGTTATATGAGCACTCTAGCTAAGCATCCAGAAAAGAAAGGATCTTTGTCTGGTAGATGAACTTTCAAGTCCAATTAAAAAAATCTCCTTCTACCAAGACGTACTGCTAATGAATGTTCAAAGCATAGCTTAAAATGGCAACATACTGTATCTTGTTGGTTTAAGTTACACCAGTACCCCAAATTCGATGATATACACAAAGGCACTTTTTAGTGCTATTATGTTTGTATGAAGATATTTTTCTGATCTATGAACTTCATAAAACATCCTGTAAGTCTGCAATACATTAAGTATGGACTAGATCTCAGACTAGAAAGAGTCTTGCCTAAGTAAATCATGATCTCAACATTCAAAATTTAAAACTCATTTGTTAATTTATAATAAACAGCTGCTCAGAAATGCTGTGAGCAACAATAAAAAGCCTGGCTGTGTTTTTATTTATGCATGCATTTTATTAGTAGGGTTCAAAAACTATTCAATGAATACCCAATATCAGCAGTGTTCTCTCCCTTTTCATGCAGCTTTTCTTCAGCATACAAAAGAACCCCCAAAACAACAACAAAAAAAGAACACACAACTATCCAACCCACAACCCCAGAAGCCTATAATCCCAGGTAGATTCACCATCATCCTGTCATGGGCCACTTTCAAAGTAATGTTTGTTGTGCTAGATATAAATCTGATACATGTATCCCATGGTATTTTGGGATATAAAATGCTGTTATATCTCGGACATTGCCATATTTACTGACTTCCTCTCTGTTCAGTACTTTGGATTTTAGAAAAAAAGATCAATGTAAAGTAAGACTAACTCAGTGAATTTCAGTCACCGAAAAATTTTGGTTCATTTAAGCTCAAATCAGACATTCCAGTTTATGTTCATGCTAATGAAATTCAGACAAACTACTCTGGCTGCAGGCCCACTGACTTCTGGCTGAAGAGTACACACAGCTGGATGCCTGTAAATCGGGCAGGACAGAATTTCTGCATATAGGTTAATGACTATTCTGCGTCATCAACATATAAGAGTACTGACACTAAGCCAAAGATCTCAAAACAGCACACCCTGCCTGACTGGTAACCTTCTAATAAAAACAAAGCCTATTTTTCTGTCTGTATCACATGGCATCATGTGAAGATTAACAAAACAGACTGCACTAAAGCAAGAGCAATAGAGGGAAAATTAACTCTCTATCGATTTACCACTACTTATGCTTATAGCTACATGTTCATTTTAATCCATCATAGATCCATGCCGACATCAAAACAATCACTTCCATCTTCTCTTGCTTGTTCTCACCACCACAATTAGGCTGGCAGAAGGATTTTGACAGATACAAAGTGAACTGGATAAATTATGCAGCAAGTTCCTTTTCTACAAAAACTGCATTGTGTCAAACTAAAATATTTTGTTATGGGTGTATGGGTGTGTATATATATATATATATATATATATATATATATATGTATATATATTTAATTACAAACAGTAAGAACTTACCCTCCTGTCTGTTATTTTTCCTTTTTAGCCATTTTTCCACAGTTTCTGCACTTACACTTTCTGACACAAATTCATCCAGTACCTGGGGGTGGAGAGAAAGATAGGCCTTCACTTTCTCATCGGTTARACCTGCAAAAGAGAATATTAATTAATTATACTATTGATATTATAATCCCCATATGAAATTATGCAGAGACCCTAGTGTTTATCAGTGTCCTATTGTTTAACATGCTGATTGAATATACATCTGTTTAAACTCCTCAGAAGGAATAGTATCCAATCAAAAAAAAGGAGATGTCATATAAGAAGCAGTAGAGATAAAACATATCCATGTAAGATATTGTGTACAGAAAGTCTGCTGTGGGACTCCACAACTTTTCTGGGAGAAGTGGACAGGAAGAATTTATGATTTAAAACAAAAACAGAAAACGGGTAAGGAGCTTTGACAGGAAACAGAGGATGCAGAAGCAATGCCAAAAAAATAAAAATAAATAAAATAAAATAAGAGCCTCCAAAGTACCTGAAGCAAGAAAGGTCTCCACACGCATTTTTTCCTAAGTGACTTGAGGTTGCAACAAACAAGAAATAAAAAGCCACTTGCAATTTTTTTTTTCAGTGAAATCAGAACGCAGTTTAAAAAAATTAAAGAAGCAAACAACTAGCTGTGTGGGCTTAGGTTGTACATAACAGTAACAGAAAACAACTAACATGTATTTGCAATGTTAGACGCTTCCGATGAAAAATAGCCAGTATTTCAGTTTTTGCCATTCTTACTTATTTGCAAGATATGCAAAAGGATGCATCAGATTGGGTGGGAGGAGATAAAAGAAAGTAAGCAGCAAATTCAGTATTCTCACTGCAAGCAGCAGCAAAAGTAACAAAAACTATTACATAACATCAAAATCAGGTGCAAATCTTAAAAATGATTTATATCATTTTAGAAACAGCGTATTCACACACCAGCTTCCATTATTTAGTAACTCAATTATCAAAAAAAAAAAAAAAAATTTTAAGGCCTTTACAATATTTGCAATAAGAAGAAAGCTCTAGTACACACTGCAAATAATGAAGCAAAATTCAAGATCTCAAAACCCCGGTATAAACATAAATGAGTTCCTAATTTCATAAAATTACAAACTTAACATATGGTTCAAAAATGCACTGAACCAAACCCACAAGCCTCAGGAACATTAAAGTATCCGTACGCAAGTTTTTCAATGGAGAATAGGAAACAAGTGCAACTGTCCTGAGGGAGTGCGAGTCACATTTTCAGAAAGGAAGCATACACTGAATGCTGAAGTGCTGATTAACTCCGAGGGCAGCAAGAGTAACAATTGCTGCAGTGATCCTAAATACTCCTTTGCTTCCAGTTGTGTGCATATAAACCTAACAGTTTCAGTACAGCTGTAAACTCACCACAGAAAGCAGATCAGGAGTCAGCGCTACAGAAACTTTCCCCCAAACACCACTGAGCTCTTTTAGAGAACATTCATGCTATAAAATAACATAAATTCTCCTATTATGCTTAGCACAGTATCAGAATATGCTGAAAGCAACTACAGTTTATTTAAATGCTAGTATGAAATTGCAACCTTTAAGCTGTCTTACAAGTTTCAGTATGAAAACATTTGAGGTAGTAACACCAAAACACAAACCCAGGACTACTGCCCGCACAGCACTTGTCCCCCGCAGACTGCCCCAACTCACTCGCTTGCCCACTATCGCCAGCTGCCCTCACCAGGCCTCGCCAGTCCAAACCAGATTTAAATACAGTCCTCTTAATGGAAGTAGGTTGCAGCTCCTGGCGGATATCAGAGTCTCCAATATCAACTTTCCCTCATTCAGGCTGAAATTTCCAGATCTCGATCATTTCAGTTACAGAACTAACTGAGCATCCTGATTTTCATTAGTGAAGAAAAGGGTTCCCTCCCCCTTGCCAAAATCAGCAAGAGCAGGGGATGATCAAGTGGAAAAAAACCAAACACATCTACTTCGAATGTCTAGCCTTAGACAATAGTTTGTAAATGTAGATCACAATCCATCTATAAAGAAAGACACTTTCCACATGAATGAAAAATGTATTTCCTGCCAACACAGATTATTATCCCACATAGTGAAAAATTAGACTAATACAGTCTTGTAATTTGCTAGACTAAGAAAAATATAGTATTCAGACATATTAAGTTTTTCTAACTAAACAGTAATAAAATTTGAAAAGAAAAGAATCATTCAAAGTGACTGTAAGGTTTTTGTAGATTCATCTGAGTTAAGCATCAGGAAGTCATCAAAATTTATCTGCTTTTTAAGTTTTGGATAAAAAATGTTTGATACAGATTTGTCACCAAGATTCCCTTTAGACTACAAAGGAAAAACAACCCATTTTTTTCTTCTACAAAAACTAGTTAACTGTCTACAAGGTTTGAGTTGTGTTTTAAATGAATATAACTTTCTTTTATGTGCAGTCTATTTATTGACTTCAACTGAAGTATTTATTTGATTCAAACTTTTACAGGACATGTTCTTTGCAGCACAGATGGCAAAAAACAGTAAATTGTCARTTTTGGAACTAAGACTTCAGTCTACATGTCACCAGTTCAATTTATGTCTCAGATATCCTGCAATTTCAGCAACCTGAAGGTGAAAGCTCTGCTTTAACCTAATATGGAAAAGTGATTCATTGAACTGATAAAAGAAATCCTACAATAATCTTTAAAGCACCCTCCTTTATTTCACTAAAGGCATCTGTGCAAATGCGCTTTTTCAATCTCAAGTTTTTAGATGAGAGTGAGAAGAACAGGATTTAAAAATACACTTACAAAGTTAAAACAAATAATATAATATTCTACATAGAATGAAACAGATTTATCTATCCTCCTCATCTTTGGTCTACTTGATAGAAAAACACATACAACATCCAGACAAACACACACACGCACACACCAAATACACTATAACTTCACAAAATATAGCCTTAATAAAATGTAACATAAATAGAATAAAAAAGTAGTTCTTTAATATGAGCTCAAACATTTTGTGCTATGTTAAGGCAAAAGAGTGTTGTAAAGAAGCTCAACTATAAAGGTGTTATACAGCTGTGCATAAACAATTATTTCATGGCATTTATACAGCCCTCCATATTATGAAATTTTTTATAATAAAGCCTGCAATGAAAGCGTATGTTAAATGATGGACAAAGTTGGTCTCTATTTCCAAGTTCTGAAAACTTGCAGTACATACGTTTTCTATTTAAAATATCACCTTCTTTTTCCAATTTTTATAGTCTTTTAATTCTGAAATATGCAAGAAAATGCATTTCAGAATTAAAAGGCAACAATTAACAACATTTGAATAAAAAGGAACATACTACTTATATCCAAACTCATGAACCAGAAGCTTTTCATGCCAATCAGGTACCATTTATAGAAATTACAAAAACAACTTCCCCCCTTCTCCAGGAACATTCCCCTCACMCCCCCCCCAACCTCCACACACACAGGATAATGGTGGCTATCTCATTTTCTATTAATATTGTAAAGTAACGGTTAGTATGGTAAAGTATCTAGGACAACAAACTTTTCCACATATATCTGCATTAGAAGTATATCTCCACTGCTCCTTTCTTCTCGCCTGTACCCAAAAAGCGTAACAGATATTAAATTAACAATTTATTAGCCAGAAATGTAATTTCCTGCTCACTGGGAAGACCTCATCCACCAAACGCCAACCCCCTCTACACAACGGGAAGCCTCCCGCTGACTTCAGCGCTGCCAGGCCTTCTCCTGTTTTGTTAATCAGTTCTGGCAAGAGCACAAATACACGTATCAACATTACCTGACACGACAAAGGGGAGCAACTTATACATTCAGAAGTGCGTAACAGATTTATACATCTTCTCACAAGTAGTCCAAAGAACAGGTCCCCTCATTTCTTCTCATATCTGGTGAGGTAGCAAAGACTCACAGTCTTGTTTCCTTCAAGGCCCCAGTGCATTGCTCAGTATTTTTGCCAGATTGAGTCTCCTTTCCTGGAAACAAACCTGCCCTCTGACAGAGCTGTGGTAGTATCGAGAGGGACTAGCACACTCAGGCGGGCTGAACTCTGGCCAACAGCTTCGCATGCACCAGGCCAGCTAACACACACAGATTGGAATGACTTTCATTCTTCAGGGAATTAAAGAAAGAATCTCGTATTTTTGTCACCTGACCATTCATTCCATTTGTGCATCACCGTTTGCTTTCCTGATTCATATATATCCTGTCTAATTAAAAAATACACACAACCTTTCTTCCTCGTATTATTTTTTTTAGGGATAAACCTAGGTTTMAATGCTAGTATCTTTTTGGCACAACCTGCACTGCTACACGCACATTACCTATTTGTTCTGGATTTGGGATTAAATAATAAAAATTGTAATAAAAATATAATACAAAAGGATACATGCGTATCAGATAAGCACTTCCTTTTTTCATTTCCCTCAGAACAAACTGTAGGCAAAGCAAATGCTCTGACTGCCCTGAGTTTGTGCTAGGTCAGCAGCTCCCAGCTTCCTGCCCAGCACATTTGTTTGGGTTCCCTTTGTAGAGCTCAACTCCAAATGTTCACTTTGGTCATGCTATCTAGTTTATAAAGCTAACTCATATGCACGGAAAACATTAATCAAGGTTTGCTTCACTTTTGTTTTTTCCATTTCTTGGCTGCAGCTATCTTAACAGTAACTGGAAACACAACTTGTCTACGAATGACAGGTTTTATGCAAATGTTTCTCATTATTGTGCTTTATGTATCATTTAGAATAACTTGTTTTTATTAGAGCAGGATGATATAAAATTGGCAAAACTCCACAAAGCAGAAAGACCGCCCAAGAGGCAATGCCTCCATCAGCAAAAGACATTTTTATTGCTAAATTAAAATAATCTTTCTCATAGGAGATTTGTTCTGTGATTTTAAGAGTGGTAAGGGAGAATCAAATGACAGAAAAGAAACAGTTTTACTTACTTCTAATGTTTTTATAAACTGATTTATCTTGGTCACATTAGGTGCATTCTACCAAATAAACAGTAGTCATATAGGTATTTTTCCACTTTGCATATGTAGGCTTGAGTTCATCTAATTTGGCACACTTCATGTCAATCTCCCAGATCATTGAGGGTTTGGTTTTTTTATTATTTGTTTCAATAATATCCTTGGCCTTAGGTGTGGCAGGTATGGGAGGTTTTTTTTTTTTTTTTAATTCAGAAGCCTTATCATCTCTTTATAATTCATAAAGGTTTTCTTTTTCATGTCAGAAACATGTATACTTGACAGCTGAACTGTGTGTGGAGTTCTTCCTCTTTTTATGTTGTAAACTGACTACAGAAAATGTTAGCATTGCTACTGAATATTGCAATCCAGTAATTCAAGATAATACAGAGCCAAACATTTGTGATAAATTAGTCACAGAACCAGACTCTCTCTTCAGTGGCCCTGTGACTATTACTTAAAAAACATGGCTTCAGTTTCATTAAAGAGAAAGGAATAATGAATCTTTTACCTGAGGATAATTATAAGTCCAGTAAAGCTATTTAAAGAGGAATAGCTTTTCACACAGATTCTGAACTGCCACATGAAAACATTATTCCTTCATTCTATCAGGCTACCAGAACTAAAGCATTCAAACTTCAATAGTATAACTAAGATCTGGCTCTTTTTGCTAGTATTTATACTAAAAGTCAAATGAAAACATCCCACCCCATCCATCATTAACAACTTCTAATATGTCTGTATTTCTGTATTCTGTATCTCCTGTAAAGCCATTAGAGTACAGTAAACTACTGGGTTAGTGAAAAGCCAGTCTTTTCCAAAGCCTGGATTCTTCCTTTCACCTCCCAGCTTGCATTTTATTTACGCCAGCATTTCACTGGTGATAATGGCAGGTGGAACCTAAAACAGATTAACTAAGTTCACCATGGAATGTCCCCCTGTCCAGTATAAGCACGTCAGCAGTTTCACAAGTCACAATCTGTCATACTTTACATACTGCCAATAATGATGAGAGAAAATTAGGGAACTTACGTTGCAGCCCAGCATCATTTCACTGCAAGATTAGCAGGTCTTCCATTCAGTACAGCTGTTTTCAAAATTGCCTTCTCTTTAAATCAATCAGATGAGAGAGAAACACTCACACCTACCTACATTATACTAATTCCCAAAATGAACCAACTGCATCAGCCACAGGATGTTATCGCCAGTAAGAATGTGTGCACAGCAGAATCCTTTTCTAATATTAAAAAATGCGGTCAGCTCACACCTCTACCAACTTTATTACACCAGTGAACATTTCTGATGTAAACCTGGCCTTCCAAAGTTACAAACTAAATTTGACACAGTGACAGCATGGAAATGCTCCAGTCAATGTTCCAAGCAACAGTTTGCCCGCAGCTTTGGACATGAAAACAATGTTACCACAACCTCAGCCTTTAAGCTAGCTTTAGTTTTTTACTTTTACAGAATCTAACAAGAACGATCTTTTTAACCTAGCTAAAGAAATCAGGCATCAAATACTCTCTGAGAAAACTTGAAGTTTGTATTTCATAAGGAGTTCCAGACCTCAAAATAGAGAGCAAAATCCTCCTCTATTGCACAGCTGAAAGTACAGGAATTTTTCAAGAAGCCTGAAGTGAATGAAGAGAATTTCCAAATGAAGAGTGCATTACTCCCAAGTCTGAATAACCAATAAAGAATAAAGCAAGATGGCTTATGCAAAAAGGAAAATTAATGTAATAAATGTATTCATATTCTTTCTGTTGATAAACACAACATTCGTAATTTCTATGTTAGGGTTTAGGAGAGACAAGCACTGTAAACACTGTCATCACAGTCATATACTGCAGTCCTCTCAAGATGCCAGTGAAATACTCTTTAGAAAATAACTGGATATTGACCTTTTTAACTATCTGGTACAAAACATGATTACTTCTAGCTGAAATAAGAAACCTTTTTGTGTAGGTGTGACAAAGCACATCTGACTCAGTACTTTATAAACTCTCCTTATAGACTTAAATTCTAATGGCACTCCAAGGCTACATTATAGGTTTGCCTACACCAGTAAACTGAACATGTCTAGGTCTACTCACTGAGCTGAAACCAAGTGACATCGTATATCCATACTATCAAACACTCTTGACCTCCAACAAGGAAGACGAGGGAAAACTGAAAAGGGGATGCATGCAAACTGCCTGCTGGGAATCATTCCTRGCCTGACCCTACTCCAAAGCAAGCCCCAGGAACTGTCTGGGACATCACCGGTTGGCTTTGACCAACCTAGTACCAGGAATCATTCTAACATTTGAACAGCATAGACTAAAAAAAAAAAAAATCCAGTACGTGAAAATACTCCTTGACATTATTTATTACCCCAGCTGTAGTCCAGTTAGATTTAAAAAATATACTAAGAAACAAGATTTCCTTCGAATATAAAACATTAGTAATTACTCGATTTCTTTGAGCCAGCCTCCAAAAGTCTTCCCTTTTTGGAAATTTTAGTAAAAACAAAATCACCTGAAAATTGTATTTCTACTCTCAGCTTTTTTTCTGACACATAAAATATTTAGAAGTCTTCTTAGATACAAGGTAGCCTGTGTAGCATTGAATTGATTAATGGCTTTAGTCTCTGATTCTTACACCATGCCATGAACTCTTGCATGACACTGTCCTCTGTGAATAGCTTCACTGAGCTCAGTATAATGCAGAATTGACTGTGAATAAGCTGAAAGAATTGAAGCCCAGAGGTATGTTTAAAAATATGCTCCATTTCGCAGCATGAGTCAGTCACAGCATAAGCAATTTTTGCAATTTTATCATTAGTGCTGTGATTTGGTGTTTTTCTAAAACCACAAGCTTAATCAAATCATGTGATTAGGCAAGAATTTTAGCTTTTCACCTAAAGTTTCTGGCCTTGATTGCAGAGGAAAATTGAGAATAGCAATCCTTAAGAATCAAAACAAAAAATGCAAATAAAAAGATCCCGGGGGAAAGGGGTCAGACATACAGGCAAAATTGTTGAGCCAGTCTGATATTTATTCAGGCTCAGTACTTTATCCTTACAGCTACACGTGGAAAGACTGCACTCACTACTTTCCTTAAATCCCTTCAACTTTATTTGATGCATCTGACACCTTTTGCCCAGTTTGATAAGAACCAATGCTTTGAAAACACATTCTGAGAGAATATACTGGTCTATGTAAGAAATCAAACAGATTTCCTGTATGGAGAAAGATTTTATTAATATAGGCGGTAGGAAATAACTTTAAATTCCAAAAAAAAAAAAAAAAATAAAAAAAAAATAAAAAAAAAAAACACCACACAAATTGGCTTGTTCTGTTTTGGCTGTTTTGGTTTACAAACATTTTTTTTTTCTGTAATTAAAGGGGCCACTGAGGCACAGCAACCATGGGCAAAGTCATTTTTCTGTTAAGTAAAAATACAATGTGCTACAAATATACACAGCATAAAAAAACATAATGATAAAATACTGTTCAGATAATGTAACACCAGAAGTAGAAAACAACCTTACCTCAAATGCAAGTACAAAATGTGTAACATGAAAAGATTTGTTTTAATTTGGTATGTTAAAATGATGAATAGAGATGCAAAACACTTCCTGAAAATCAATMCTTGAAAAAGAAATATCATTGTTTACCCAAATTAAAAAAAAATCTTTAAAAAATATCTGAAAGTAATCCAGAAAAGGGAATTTGAACACAACTTTGCCTCTGTATTCTCCTGGAGGTTAAGCAGTCTTGCACCATCTCCTTCTTCCACAAAAAGCACCTGTGAGTATCCTTCCACAGAATCTTATAAATAATATTGGTAGTCATTCTCAAAAGCATTCAAGGCATGTGTGTACATTGCTTCTTTTGGATTAAGCACTAATCCCATTAAATCAATCCCTTCTTTGTTCAAAGCATCAGGATTCAAAACCACGGGCACAGTCAGTTTTGGAATATCCTTTTCAAGTCAGACTTTTTATCTTAATCCATTTAAGTATACAGGAATGTAATGCAACTAAGTGCCCAGACCCTGTGAAATCTGACATTACTGTTTTGGCAAAAGCTAACTACAAGCAACCAGAATGGTCAAATCTCTTTTCCATTCTTCTTGTTTTTGATAATCAATTCACGGATACTTCTGTGTACAGTTCCATTCAAATCTTTTGCCTCTTCTCCAACCCACACCTACATTTGTGGAAAAAGAAAAAGAAACAACACAGAGTTGCTTTGTTCACCGATCAGGGAACTAGTATTAGCAGTAAAAAAAACAATAATGCAGTACACACAAAAACACTACACTGCAAATTTTAGTATGTAAAAAGTTCATAAACTTGTTCCACACACAGTACATTTTATCCTTAAACATTTCAAAATATTCTATAAATATGAATATTTAATTATGCCAGCCACCAGTGACTGTATAAAACTGCAAACTCTGTATATGTTTGGATTGCAATTTCATCCACAAACGCAGACACTTGTGCAGTGGCATACAACAACCAGCACTATGCTGCAGTACATTTCAGTGAGGACATGAGCAGCAACGCTTAAGTTCTAGAGAAAGAACCTAAAGAGCAGCTCAAACAAATGGAGCTAGAATACTTTTATGTAGGAAGCATAGGAATAAGCACTTTATCTAGTGTACCGTAACTCAAATCCTCCCGATGAAAAAGCCACAGATGCAACTACACATCTGAACATCCCAGGTGCTGCACAACTTGTGAATACAAGCACCTTTAGTTCCCACCAACTTCCACAGCGGTTGCTCACGAGGCATTTACAGACACTACCCAGGATTCGGAAGCTCCAGCCCTAGACACGTACAGCTGCTTATCCAGTTGTGGGTCCCAGAGCTTAGCACTCTAGAACTGCAAAGTACTGGCAGCTCTGTGCATTGATTCAGTATTAAGTTAAAAAGCAAAAAGCCACCTAAGAATGTTTACGAAATTAGTTTTCACTAGAGTTAAAAGGTCTATAATCTTCCCATGGGAATCACGCATAGGCTTAAATGGGGTGAATAAGTGTTCCTGATTTGAATGATCATTTTTCATAAGAGTATTAACACACACTTCAAACTGTATGATTGGCATAATACTGCAGAGAACGTATAGTATTACACTGTAATACCAACTATTATTTGATCTATGGGGCTTTTTAAAATTGTGAGCATTATTTTCCTGGATTGAGAGCAGSTTCTTTACAGTTCTAATTAGCACTTTGGAATAACTCAGAGAGATCTGTGACAAGCTTTATTCTCCTTCCAGGTGCATGATGGGACCAAACTTTGGAATTTAATTAGCACTCTGAAAAGCTAACAAAAATAATATAGACATGCTTTAAGAGCTAAAAAATTTAAATCACTTTCAAAGGTTTGCATGAGGAAAAAGCTATGTATCCTCTTAAAGTTACTAATAATTATCAACATCTTTAAAAATAATGGAGTAAGTCAGAATATATATATATATATATATATATATATATATAAAAGTAAATAATGAACATTTTTCTCTACGGTTTTTAACTGTTTGGTTTTTTTATCCCCCTTCTCTTGTGCAAGAGGCAAGCCCAGGGTACCATGTCTCCTTTGGGTACCTATGCCCAAAATACACCAGACCAGTAATACTCAATTTAATATTACTAATCACTGAAAGGCAGGCAATTTGCTCATTCATGAAAAATGTTAAGTCACTCAGACGTGCACCTACCTAATCTCTAGAAATATTACATACAACTGTAAATTGAACTATTTTTAAAAATGAGATATTRTATTTTGTATACCGGTCAGGTCTTCCCTTGAGTACAGGTCTTGGGACGAAGTTCTTGATTTATGATTTCTCCAGTAATACCTTCCAGTCAATGTAATGTATTCCTCCCACCTGACACCTGATCTCGAAAGAGCTTCGAATTTGAGCATACTTCTGGCTGAAGAATAGCCTTACTGTCTTTATTAACAAAGTTTCGCTGCGGGTTTATTTTTTAAATAAATTCCCATTAATAAAGTTCCATAAATCACTTAAATATCCTCACCAACATAAAATTAAAACACTGATAACCAAAACGCTGCTTAACTTAGTCCACAAACAAGACTTAGTATGATGAAAGCTCTTTTGAAGGATACTACATGCTTATGCCAAGTCTCACACTGTTATTTCACTGAATAAGTAGGATACAGAGCATTTATTTCCTTATGAAAGGAACAGCCTATTTCATCTTAACACTTACATTAACAGACCTGTTAGGACAGTTTCCTAGGGCACAGGCCTCTTCTTAGGTCTCAATTACCAGTGCACACATACACAAATAATGCACTGCGTACTAATAAGCCTGGGTACCTAACTGTTCTCTATTTTGGTGGTACTGGGCCCACATTTGCAGCAGCACAATTCAGATTTGTCTTTCCTTTTAATTCCCTCTAACCTTACTGTCTCAGAAGGCTTAAAGAAAAATACAGTCAACATCTTTATAAAATGAGAAGGTACAAAATCCAGAGGAATCTGTCATTTACAAGCTCTATTAGAAAGAAATCTAACTTTCCTGCATCACAAAGGTTTCATGCTGCTCAGGAGAACCTAGCTCTTCATATTAGTCTAACTACATCATCTTTCCAGTCATCATACCTACAATAAAATACATAGTATTTTGTTCTGAAAAACACTGGAAAASAATATGCTTCTGTTACTTTTAATTATGTATTTCCCAGATTTTGTAACTCTTATGAAGAGGTTTGCTCAGTATTTGATTAAAAAACCTCAAAGAGAAGACCTCCTTCCTCCGCAAGGAAAGCCTAGAAGGTAGTATTCTTACCTGATCTAACGCTCAGCCATGATGTTCATGGGTTCATGTGTTTTAAGATGAAGTACCATTAAGATCTTGACCTCCTGATTAACTCAAAGTGTGTCACCTGTTAGCTGTACATGAAGCCTGATATTCTGAAGGCTGAACTGGCACGTATCTTTTAAAAAGACATCTCATAGAATCATAGAATCAGTCAGGTTGGAAGGGACCTCTGGAGATCATCTAGTCCAACCCCCTGCTCAAGCAGGGTCACCTTGAGCACAGTAGACAGGGTTGCATCCAGGCGGGCCGTGAAGATCTCCAGAGAAGGAGACTCCACAACCTCTCTGGGCAACCTGGTCCAGTGCTCCGTCACTCTCACAGGGAAGAAATTCCCCCTCACGGTCAGGCGGAACTGCCTGTGCTTCAATTTCTGCCCTTTGCCTCGTGTCCTGTCACATGGGACAACTGAAAAGAGTTTGTACCTGTCCCCCTGACACCCTCCCTTCAGATACTTCTACACATTGATAAGATCCCCCCTCAGTCTTCTCTTCCCCAGGCTGAAGAGGCCCAGCTCTCGCAGCCTTTCCTCMTAGGGCAGGTGCTCCAGCCCTCTSATCATCTTTGTAGCCCTACGCTGGACTCTCTCCAGTAGCTCCATGTCTCTCTTGGACTGGGGAGCCCAGAACTGGATACAGAACTCCAGATGAGGCCTCCCCAGGGCTGAGCAGAGGGGCAGGATCACCTCCTTCAACCTGCTGGCAACACTCTTCCCAATGCACCCCAGGATACCATTGGCTTTCTTGGCCACAAGGGCACATTGCTGGCTCAATGCTGAGCTTGAATAAAAGATTCAAGATGTAGAAGAGCTAATCTTTCCCAGTTAATCTCTTCAATGTACTAACGGGTACTAAATGGGTGTACACATTTAAAATTTTGCATTCTAATTCCATTATCAACTTCTCTTATTTCAGCTTTCAGCTACTAGGTTTTTTTGATAATAGCTCAAAAGAGTTTTCTTCATTAGATAGTATCTTTTTGTAAATGTACCACTAGTCTGAATAAGTAGGATCTAACCTCTCTATTAAGTGAAATAGGCTCATTTTTTGTAAATTATAACACTGTGTTCTCAGGACATTTCACAATTCTGAAGAGATTTAACTTCAGTCACTTGTATCCACTATCTTATAGTGGTTTCGGAAGSGTCCATGAGCTAAATCAAGCACCTTTATGAAACTCCAATACTTGCGACTAGAAAGCAAATTTTTAAATTAAAGTTTCCAAAAGTCTGAAAAAAATCAGTTTTTACTATAGAGATTATGGCCTTATCGCTTTGATGTTAAGGAGTATGATACAGCTTTTTCCCATCAAAAATGCAACATCGGACTAACAATAAAGTTCACATATGAAAAGTTAGCATTATATCATTAATTTTGGAAACTGCTTTCTTACCTTACCCTCAAGATTGCTACAAAATACAGATACAAGATGTCTCTCTACACAAAATTAAACTTTGACTGACACTTAACATAAAAAAGACAATTCTTTTGTGGGAGAAAGAAAGCCCACTTTCAGACTAATTAGTATCGAAAGTAAAGCACCAACTCCATCAAACTGTCAGAAAAAAGTCAAAAACTCCAATTTATTTAAAACACAATAAAGGAAGAGAAGTATTTTCTTTTTCTGCCGCCCCTACTTTTTCAGCTATATAAATGAAGGGAATAAAAGATGATTTTTCAAAGATGCTAATTCTGTTCAATTTTATGGTAATAGATGTAATGGTATCTCCATGTCAGTAAAATATGGTCTAGGAAAAGGGAGTGTAATTTAAGATAGTTAAATGAATATGCTTCAGAAATAAAGGGGGTTTGAAGTGACAATTAAATACTGTGTTACATATGCTTTTACATTAGAAACAAGGACAGATTGTGCAACCCTTACTTCCACTGATGAACATTTACTTATAGGAGTACTCGTATTGACGTCAATGAGACTACTTATGTGGGTAAGCACTCACTAACATGTAACGACTTGTGCAATAAAGCCCCAAACATGTTTCATTCCACACATTGTTTCAAGTTTTGTTCCTTAACCACACATTTTTGCTTAACAGTGCTAATAATATTGTTTCATTAACGCTATTGTTCAGCAAAATATTCTGGGAACGTCCAATTTGTTCAATATCTGACATTGCCAAATATTTCAGTTAAATACCAAATCATAGCCGTACTAGAATCACAGAATCACTGATGCTGGAAGGGATCTCTGGAGATCTAGTCTAACCTCTGGCTGAACGCAACCTTCCTCAGCAATTACAGCAGGTTGCCCGGGACTGTGTTCAGCTGGGTTTTGAGCATCTCCAAGGATGCAGTCTCCACTACCTTTCTGGCAACCTGCTTCCACGGTCAACCATCATCACAGTGAACAAGCTCTTTCTTATGTTCAGAGGGAACTTCCTGTACTTCAGTTTGTGCCCATTACCTCTTGTCCTGTCACTGGGCACCAGTGAGCAGAGTTTGGCACCATCTTCATTACTCTTCCTCACCTCCTCTCATTTAGATACATTGATAAGATCCCCCTGAGCCTTCTCTTCTCCAGGCTGCACAGTCCCCGTTCTCTCAGCCTTCCTCATACGAGAGATGCTCCAGTCTCTTCATCAACTTTCTGGCCCTTCGCTGGACTCACCTCAGTATGTCCATCCCTCTCTTGTTCTGCACTGAATCCAGCACTCCACATGAGGCCTCACAGTAGTGACGGGCAGCATCACCTCTACCTAATAAGCTCAGGAGGTCTTCTGTACTGCCACAGCTCACTGCTGGCTCACACTCAAAAGCAGTAGCTTAAGAACTGCTCAATAGCCAGACAGGAATTGTAGGACCCAATCCTATTGTATCTGAAATAAATGACATGCTGTCTACTGATTTTGATGGCATCACAACAAAATTAAAAAAAAAAATCTGGATGGCTGCTTTTCCAGAAGTTTCTATTGGAGTGGCAATCTTCTGCTCAGGAGATCTCATTTGGCAGAGCACTCTCCATCAATACTATTTTAGACAAGAATTCAAATAATCTATTTGTTACTATTTTAACACTCTCTTATTGGCAAGCACTGTAAAACAAAGTCACAGTGTGTCAGCCAGGGCCCTAATATACTGTCAAGCTTAAGCAAATGCCACAGAATTCAGAGCTAGATTCAAATATTAAAAATGAGCAGCTGTATCTTTTCCCTCTCCTCCTCCCCCTCATCATCTCCCCACCCTCTTTTGTTTGTTTTGGAGACAGTCTAGCTCACTACCATGTGTTCACCTCCAAAAGCATCCTCAGAAAATAAAATAAAATAAATAAAAAGTTGGAAAGAACAGTAGTGAAAAAGAAATATAAGAGTTGGAAACTGAGAATTTGTGTTTGTACTGGACTTAGGAAATACCTAAAAATAATGACATTTCACTCTACAATTCTGTATCCACTGTATGTCATTTCTGCATTGTGCGTTTGCTATAACGATTCATGTAAACAACCTTTCACAGGCAAGGATGATAAAGTACTCAATGAGAAATAAAATTTGGCTAGAATCATTTCATCCTTCAGTGCCATTCAGCTTTATAACAACCCGATCTTATCTAAAGTCTTTTTGAACAAAGCCATCTCTCACATTCGGGCAACACTTTAAAAACCTAAAGATGCCCATGTAAGATGGATAGTCTAATATGGGAAATTAAGGCGTATTTCTACAGTATTCACCACAAATTTTCATTTTCGTGTGTTAAGGTCCTAGGGGTGGAGATGCTGATTTCTCTCTGGCATAATGTCCAACTGTGAAGTTTTCTCTTAGTTTGTAACAGGCTCATTACAATGTCATATAATGGCAAAACTATTTTTTTTTTTTTTTTTTTAAGTTACAGCGAGCTACAATACCACACAAGAACAACAAGACAATGTAAGTGTCTTCACAATCACCTGACTCGAAAGGGCCACTTCAAGGTGTGAGAGCAAGGCTTGAAACTATCTGCCAGTGATCAGTATCTTTTGAGAGCCTCTGTTTGATGACATCCTGGCTAGTCTAAGATTTGAATTTATAAGACCTTCCCCCCACCACCACCTCCCTTTCTCCTTCTCTAAAGAGATATCCACTGCTCTTTTCTTCATGAAATTTTGGCAGGGGGAGGCTAGAATTTATTTTTGAGGGGGTTAGCAAGCAAAGGGAGGTAATTATAAACAACTCTTCTGCCCACAGTTTTTGCTAATCCTTTCCTATGATCTATTCATCTAACAGAGGGCTACCATCAAAACAGCCACTACTGCTTCAACTTCCACCCTAAGCTGCACATTCCCAATGCCTCCTTTAGATCTTCAAAAGTTTCTAAGTGATTGTGCAGCAAACTGGATGGGAAACACATCCAACTGAAAGTCAATGCAGCAAAAAAGTTTGATTTCAGCAGATCTCTTCACTACTCTCTTCAGTTCCAGGGAGGACATCCCATTTGATGGGATCCTGTCCTTGCATTACCTTCTATCTAACTTCACTCTGAAGAAAAACTTTGAAGTGCTGTGATTCTCAGCAGGTTTATGACAATCATAAGAGTTCTGACAGACAGCAAAATAATTGATTACAGAGTTATTATTTTACTCTGAAGGTGCATGACTTAAGTTTTGCCTGTGGGGGTATCTGCTCTCTTCACCAGCTCATCTTCCAAACTGTAATGGATTATCATTTCCGCAAAGTATCACACTGGATAAAAAACAATTGTTTTGTTTCTTCAACTCCAAACTAGGAGAAATTGATGGCTTGGATTATTGTGTTTGCCCTTTTGAAGGTAATCCATAGTGAGGTGGGCTGAGAGGACCCAAGAACAGCTTTCTAGCAGGTATTTTACTCCTTTTCTATATAGAATATTAAGATAGAGGGAACACTTGGGATTGCAACATGACATCTGCTCTTGAACCTCATTGTCTCCTGTTCTCATTTAGTTAATAAAACTCTGACAAAGATCTTCTAGTTATTAAATATTTAGCCAATATTTGGAATACTCCAGCAAGAAATAGCTAATCAAATAGCAGCCTTTAAGCTAAAACAATAAATAAGGCTATCAGCATGATTGACTTACAGTGCAACACTGCTCCAAGACATAAAGGACTGCAAATATCACAGTATGTCATACAGTATGCATCACATTTACATGAATTGCATCGAAAAAAACTCACACATGTGAATGCCATGTTATGACCTACCAATAAACAGGAAAGTTCCTCAGGCAACGCAAACCAAGCATCCTAGCCCCCAGAGGAATATTTTTTTCACCATCACTATTAAAAGATGACTGGAAGTGGCACTGACTTCCTTAAGCTGCTTCCATCTCTCAMACTCCCTCCATAGTCCAGTCAAATCTCCCATCTCACTTCCAAAAGTGTGTATTTTTGAATGATAACTGTACACAAGRTATTTTTGTCTTCTCTTACTGGCAGATGGGGGCAAATTCAATCTACCAATCACTCACTCAGTAGAAACGCAGACCTGGAAGTGGAATGATACAAAGGGAAGAAAGGGGCAGTATTTCAAATCAAAGTTTTGGGGCGTAAGAGGAAACTAAGGTAAGCTTCCCCTTGTGTCTACTCACGTTAATACAGCTCCAGCACTAAAATTCAAACAAAAGTGAAGGGAGAACAGTGCTAAATATGCATAAAAGGGATACAACACTTTTCAAGAAAAAAAGATATTCAGTGCATTACAAAAATCTAAGGATGAAGGTGACATTATTTCAGACATTTCAGGAAAATCTCCTTTTTTTTTTCCTCAGTGCCTGAGAACATTTGACTGCCTCTATATATATATATATGTATATATTTTTAAACTGCAATCTCTACTATTCCTATCCCAATGCAGGTACATGACAGTCATGTTTCTATAACTGCACTGTATTTGTAGCAACCTTTATTTTATTCTGTTCCCAAATCCAGTACACACAATATTAGAGTTTTCTACTAAAGTAGCTGAACTTTTTGACCTAGTCTGTGAAAAGAATGTAATATAACTAAACATTCATAGATTTATTTAAACAAACTTTCATTTCCTAAAACTTACAACTGGGTGACAAAAGCCAATCCTCTATCATGCAACATGCAGTCAGTTATGTGCTTGTTTCTTTAACTTGCCCTTAATAGAAGCACTGGAATGAGCTGAACCATGGTAATCAATTTACTTGGCAAATTAAAAAGCAAAGTCTTTCAACTATCATGCTCTAGAAGAGGCAAAAGAGCTTCTTTGGAATCAGACAAAGAAAAGGTAAGTTTGAATCAGGCTGTTTTTCAACATAAGCCTATTACCTGGTCAAGCTGAAGATGTCATCCAAGAGACACAGACACACTGGAACCAAAGCTATTGCTCAAAGACTGTTTTGTGCACAACTCTTCCTCACTGAGCACTTACCTATTTGATTACACATTTTGAAGACTTTAGTCAGCCTATTAGTTGAAATTATCATCTTAAAATGAAAAGATCAAAAGTCAAGACATGTTTCCCTGTCCAGCAAGAGATCTACTAGTAGAGTTATGTGCAAATTAGCATTTGAGGCTTTTCTCTGGGAAAAGCCACTGTAATATCAAAAACAAACCACAAAAATGCTCATAAGAAGTACTTTTGCTGAAAAATATGACCCAACTATTGATCCACATGATAGATTACCAATGAGTGCTTTTATTTATGAAAAGATAAATTACTAATTCAAAGAAAAATATCATTTTCCATATATTCAAACAAGCTGCTGGATAAAATCAGTCCTTATTTACTTCAGATTTGCAATGAAGCACAGCAGTACAAAACCCAGAGTAATTTTCTTTTAACACACTTTAAGATTACTGGAAAGCGAGCAAATTTTTATCTTGTTGGCGCTCTCCAGTTAATGTCAAACTCATTTTGAATTTAAAGCAGAGTATAAACCTTGTCAGCCATGAAAAACACAGTGCATACTTCCCAAACTTACAATTACTGTGAATGGATAATGAGTTGTCTGACTTTTACCTCTTATGCTAGATGGTAATCATTTTGTGTTAATACAAATTTTACAGGTCTTCTTTGGAAATCTTGTGTGTACACTAGCATTTGCTTTATCCTAAACAACTTAAGTAGTTTAGGTTAATGTACTTCATATATTACATATTTTTCATAGAGAGAAAAATCACCTGAATTATAAGCAGCCACTGTAAAAAAAAAAAAAAAAAAAAAAAAAAAAAAAAAAAACTGAGTAAACCTAGTGCAATCATATGTCTGATATTTACAATCATCTAAACTGCAAACAAAATGATCTCTATGCCCCAGGTTATTTTCAAATAGCTCCTCTGTATCAAATATAAACCAATTAATCAGCAGTCATCTCTACAGCTAACTGCAGCTCTTGGTCATAACGGCACAGGCCGCGCATCTGTTGCGGAGAGCAGGGCAGCACAGGGGCCATGCGAGAAGCACCTGCTCAGGCACCCAAGCAGCCCAGCCTCTGCGAGAGGCGAGGGCATCCCGCTCTGGCAGCCCGCCCTGCCACCACAGCCACGCTGCTTCCCTTGCCCAAGCCAGCTCCCTTCAAGCCAGCTGACAAAGCTCTTCACTGCTCTGCAATGCCAATATTCCCTCACCGACACAAAGGAGATGGACCGTATACATGCAGGGATTTCACAGGCGTTAACAACTTGAAACAACCGCTACATCAAATAGAGATTTCTATGACTGCCTGACAGATGACTGGTGCCAGACAGGCACCAGCTTGAAATGCTATCTATTGACTGTTTTCTTAGCTAGTTTGAACATATTAAAAACACCACGAGGAAAGAAAGGCAAAAACACAACCATAAAAAAAAAAAAGGACAAAAACCCTGAGACAGAGTACCTTATACTTCACATAGCACCACTGCCAGCAACACAATCCTCTCTCTATCACTGTCAGCTACACATCAAGTATCTGTTTTACTCGCACATTATAGATGCTTTGAACAGGCTTGCTGCTCTACAATAGCTGCCAGCCTAAAGCAGCACAATATGCCTACTTTCAGCTGATCTGGTATGGCACATCTTTGAATTTAAAAGACATGTTAGTAGATTAATGGCCGCTTCTCCACTTTTTCAAGTTATCACCAATACTACATACTTTCTGGATTTCTAGTTGGTGGTCATCTTCAGTTCTAAAAACCCAAGAAAATTCTAAGGCAAATCACATAGGTCAGAGTAACAGCTGGAAACACACATTGGTAAGATTAGGGAAAATATTACAGGCAAAATCAAGTATTGTAAATCCCTCAAAACTCACAGCTAAAATTCCTCCTTTAAAGGCGAAAAAAAACCACACACACACACACACACACACAGAGAAATGCAAATAAAGAAATCCAAATTGTATTTCCCCTTCAGTAACACAATTGGGACAGAGATTAAGAAGGAGGTTTTAAAATTGAGCCCAACGTTATCTGGACACTCAAATACTACACTGCCTTAATCATAGCTGCAATATTAGCCATGTTGTAGCTGTGACACACAGAGGACAGGAAAAGCAACATCTACAAACAAAATTAAGCTTTTCTTAGACCAAGTGATATAGATGTTTAAGTTCCCCCCCAAAAAAAAATTTTTTGAAAACAAGTATTAATTATTAGATTCACATTTTCCCCCCCACACAAGAATTAATATTTTGCTAGGTGCTGTTTTTGTGCAGTTAAAACTAAATCAACACTAAAAATACATATTTACCAGTGTGTACCTAAGCTTTGTTAAAGTGGACGCACATGTGGACTTGTCATACTGAGTATGCTTCTCTAGTATTTTTGATCTTCAAAATCCACAAAAAGAGAAATCTCTCTACTAAAGATATTTTAACGTCAAACAGGACACTACTAAGAACCCCTATCCAGAACTTCAATTTGGAGAATCTGTTAACAGCATAACTGAAATTTTCCTTTCATCTTGCATTGTACACTGTTGATTGACTGATTTCAATCAAAAATCTAGAAATTAAGACAGAACTCCAAAGATAACATGAACTCATCTTTGAAACATAAAATATTGTCACTGTAAATGCACTCAGCAAAACACCTTAGTTGTTCAACCTGTTTCTTACTTCTGACTGCATTACTGTGCGCCAGCACCTCTTTCTGAAAAATAGTAAAGGTAAGCAAAAAGGCAAAAAGAAGAATGAAGAAATTCCCTACTGGCTCTGATCAATACACAGAGGAAAGCTTTGCAATAAAGCCCAGAAGAGACAGACTGCTTTGGGACCTCAGAACAAGGCAATGCCCCAGGAAGAAATCTCATTGTCCTGAGAAGACATTATTCCGTACTAGAAACACACTTCCAGGTTAGGACTGATTTTCTTCACTGCAAGGAGGCTCGCTGTATGGCTATGACACTATTTCTGCCTGTGGCAGATAGATTTCTTAAGTTATTCCATTTAGGCATTCATGGACAAAGCATTCATGAAAAGCAAGGCATGCAGCAAAACTAGCCCATTCCTTCTGCCAAGTAGTATATTGAAAAACATTAAGGAGATGTTCTCGAGGAATGATGTCATCCCTCTTCTAGCTAAATCTTTATCTCATGGCCTGAAAGTAAGTCCAAAATGTCGAATGAATCAGGATCTCCAAAGTTCTGCCAATGAAACTCGAAACTCTAGCACTGAGAACATAGAGGAGGAGGAAAAAAWATATATAATAAAGAAAAGAGGGCACAACCACCTAGCTGGTAGGTGCAGGCCAGCAGAAGACCTTATACACACAGTCCAGAAAGAGTGCTAGTACAATTCACATTCATTTGGGGAGATGAAAACAACAGTGGAAAAACTAAGAGGTTAACTGTACAGGGATTCCTTGAGATGTATGCAGGCTTACATTTAAATGGGACAGGCATTTGTCCTGTTATCCAAACATACAGAACAATCTCCTTCTTCTACAGTATCAAAAAAGATCATATCAGAGCTTTTCTTTCCTCACGTCCACTGCAGGTGTATGGAGGATGCAGTCAGAAGCTATCCTATCACCATTTCTTCTAAACCAAAGAGACACAGCTTGAAAAAATGCAGGAGACACCGTTGCCTGCTCTCCTGCTTGTTTTGTGACCAGAGCGTAGCAGAGCGATACCTAAACAATTGAGAGTATCTAAAACAGAAGGTAAGTGCAGTATATTGGCAACAGAGGCCAACAGGCACAATCAAAATCATCTTTTTCTGTAATACTGCAACAACTTGCTGAGAAGGCAGGATATGCAGACTCTTTAGCTGTCTCTGCTGACACTGTGTGAACCAACTCCTAAAATCCTGAAGCCTGCGCTCACTGGCATATAGTGAGGCACTCTAATTGGACAGGAGAAGGAGGGCAGTACATTTTTGAAGGAGATCACTGCACTTTCACAAATTCAGAGTCACAGAGGCAGACGGAGAGCAAGCAGCAGGATTGCAGCATAGTGACTAGAGCACTAAGTTGGTAGCAGAGGTATCTTGCAGTCCTGTTTTGTGCCCCTGAAACGATTTCTGGTTCTCACACAATGATTTTTCCTCTAATATATATGAAAAATAACCCCCCCTTTTTTTAAATAAACCCTTTCGAACATCTCACACCCATACTGCATGCACACATTTTCACTGRGCCTTTGTTCTAAGCTACAACAGAAGCGATTACTACTACATCAATTAAGGACTATACTTTCCACTTCCTGACCAGAGATGTAATGCATAGGTTGGAAAGATGTTCTGCAATTACTATGAAAATACGCATTATAAATCCAGAGATAAAACATTATTTTCTTCCCAGGATTTACTGCTCCTCTTCACACATACACCCACAAAGAAATTCAAACTTTTTGCTACATGAAGCACTGTTTTTATTAAGTTACTTCATAAATATATGGTGTGCGAAACACTCCTTCAATGGAGCTTAAGTGTAATTAGTAGAAATCTACTCAGAGTGAGCTTGGCCTTATTACTAAGGATACACATTTATGCTTGTCAAACTAGCACAGTGTTTAATATCACTAAAGATTTATATGCCTGTTTTGTTATTAAAAATGCATAAAGTTTATTTTACGCAAAAATACTTCCTACAACATTACAAATACACAAATACAATAAATATGCATCACACATGTACCTGTCCTTCTCTATAAAGAAAAAAGGCCACAAAAAATGCATTTTGTGGTCCAGTGTGATGATTAAATCTTAGGAAGTGAAAGATCAGCACTATGATTATTTGTATCAGCATAACAGGAAGCCTTTACTGTGGATCACAACACCAAGTTGGTAGCTGTTGTATATAAAAGTAGTAAGACAGCTCCTGTTGCACAGATTTTGATTTGAGATGAGGTAGTAGAAGCACAGACAGTTCACTTTCTGAAGTATCAGGAAACAGCTGAACAACACAGTTCAGTATACTAAAATCTGACTCTTATTGTATTGAGCAGAGAAAAACCTCAGCACAACAGCAGCATTTTTGCTGGAACACTAAGAGTGAAATTTCTCAAATCAGACATAATAGCAAAGGAAAACACACACTACTCTTAAGTAAGTTATTGCACTGGTTTTATTTTCTTTTTAAATGTTTCAGTTTCTTTCAAATTGTGTCAGGAGAGAATGTGTTATTTAATTGGAATGAAAAACTGGAGCAGAAATGCATGTAGTCACAAAAAACTGGCCCATGTCAGGATGTTGAAAATCATTCCGTACTTCAGAACATTAAAAGTTATGTTCCTTGTATACCAATTGGCTTACAGGACTGGCTTACTAGAAGTAGCATTTTCAAAACACACTTGGCTTTTCTTTAGAAAAAGTAAACTAAAATATCATACGCAACTCCGAGACAAAAAGTAGTGTTAGAGGTCTATATACTCTTTAGGTCACTCCTTTTTTAAATGATACAGATCTTGCCAAAAATTATAATCAGTTCTGCATTTCACATTATTTTATCAAGTTGTAAAAGCACTGAGTAAACTGTAATTTTTAGTGCCCATAGTCTTTGCCTTGCAATTTGCCAAATAAAGCATGGACTTCTCTTAAAATATTGCAAGTATGGAACTTCTATCTTTGACTACGGAACAGATTATTTTCATTTAAATATCACCTTGACATACAAAAAAAAAAAAAAAAGAATTAAACGCACAGAAAATTTTTTGAGCAGACAAAAGAAAGAGGTTAAATGATTTCTGCACTTCGTTTTCACATTCATTTGACAGAGTTCAAATGAGAACCTCATCCTATGAAATCACAAACTCTGACAGCTTTAAAAGCTTATGACACTCCTGACATTGGAAGACAAACTCAAGACAGTATACTACTCTTAACATTATATAGCTGTACACTCATATAAAATAAGAATATTTGAAGATTAACATGTCTCCTACCAGGAACTTTACATATGATTTACAACCCTCCAGACAGTGTGTAACAGTATTTATACTTCTATACAAAGTGACCTTGCTGTATGCACTCTACATAAACATTTTCAAATACGATCCTTGTCAGGTCCTTTTAATCATCTGAAGTACTGCCTCTCTCCCATATCACCACACAAATAGTATAGCTAAAATATTGGCTGCATATACACTAGTCTCTTAATTATAAGTAATTGCTGTTACTAATACCAGAAAGAAAGAACGGTTTTGCATTCAGCGACCAGCTGAATTACAAAGTTGTAATAAAGTCCTGAGGACGAAAGCCTGAATAATATTCTCTCCCTTACTTCAGCAAGGAAGAGCCTGAAATACCGCTCTGCATGGCAGAGCTAAACTTCCATTCTTTAGTGCTACTTTGCCTTGCTAGCAAGTGCACCCCATGAGGCAGAGTCAAGACTTCACCGATCCCCTCAGCCTACTTAACTCCCTGCAAATCTTTACAGAAGACCAATATTTCTATTGGAGATTTTCTTCTACTTTTAATATTATTATATACACAGTAATCTATCCCAAACGCCCAGTATCAGTCAGGTTATCAGGAGGAAGAAAAAAAGAAGGAAGAAAAAAAAATCCCATCAACACACAGAATCATATGAAAATACAAATCTCTTCTATAAAAGAGACGTGATTTAAAAAAGGGGAGGGGAGAAGGACTTTATTCACTGAAGGAAATTTATTTTCAAAAGTGTAATGCATTCCCATTAACTTTCAACTTAACAGAGGCTGAGTGTGTAATGTTGCCAAAAATTGAATGACTCTCCTGACTGAGATTCTACAATGCCTCATGTTTTCACAGCACAATATTGTATGGGAAAGCTCATCAGCAGCTGTAATTCATAAAGAATCACAGCACACCCATTTTTAGGGGAAAAAAGGTACACGTCTGTTCAAAGTCCCTATTTACTCTTCCTTCCATAACCCTAACTGGAGTGACTGTTTCACTTGCAAATTTGGATGCTAGAAAGTATGGCAAAAAAAGATTTTTCCCTGACGTTTGGAAAAAACAAATATATATATATGTTCATCTTTAATTAAAAAAAATGTTTAGGGCTCAACAATTTTTCAGATCACCTCTAAATCTTGAGAGCAGCTGTTAGTTTTCTCACTTCCCAGGTCTCCAAAAAAACATATGCATATATCTAGCAAAAAAATGAAGCCTTGATGCCCAGGAATGATTCTAAAACAGCACTGCATTAAACAGAGGTCGGGAACAAACTTTACGTGTGCCTAGATTTGTAAATTCACTTATAAAATGTATTATTGATCTTTATCCTTCTAGTAAGTTCCCAATGAAACATCATCTTTGATGAAATAAGGAAGAGGAATCAAAAAATTTACATTAAAACAAATCTCATCACTTCTGGAAAGACTGAATTGTTCCCACAACTGTCACATTGGAGAAAAAAAAAAAAAAAAAAAAAAAGATCCTGATACTTTGCACAAACATACAACAATAGCAGGATTTAATTTGGAACTTGAAAACAGTACTTTTAAAAATTACAAACCATATTTGTAGAAATTAAAACCTCACCTAAAGATCACAGATGCTTTAGTAATCTTTTTGAGAGAGTTATAGCCCTTTAGAAATCTGAGAACCATTTATTTCTGTGACAGTCATGCAACCTGCTTCAGTACTTTTGTAACTCCTACTGTCTGGTGGAGAGAAAGCATTGTACGTATTTGGATAATTCATACCCGATTGTAATACAGTGCTGTAATAACATCCTGCCTCTCGAGTGATAAAAGGAGAGCTGTCAGTTTAAATTAATTTAAATCATGGGTGGCCAAAACTTTTCTTTTTGATGTGCAGGGAGCGGAAAACAATAGCTAGAGGCTCTAGGCAACAACTGTCCCATCACTGCTTCTCTCTAATCCACACAGTGCATTCCTTCAGACCACAAACTCTGACCTTGTCTGGCTGCTTTAATGGTAACCTCACACCTCCTTTTGAAGTGAAACCTCCTATTAGCTATTTTTTGTTTGTCTGGGGGTGTTTTTTGTTTTGTTTTGTTTTTTTGTTTGTTTGTTTCAAGATAGCTTCTTCAGTGCTTAGTAAAGGCAAAGTGAGTATGTTTTTTCTGAGTATGGGGGGGGGGGCAGCAGCTGACTGCTCATTCAGCTGCTGCTGTTTGGTCTAAGCTCTCTACAGGGCACTAACCATCTGAAAATGTCATCTACCCTGCTGAATACTCTTTTGAAGGGGCAGATTATAGGCACTGGAGGCCTATCCACTATGCCCACCAAGATCATATGCAGCATATACAGCTATTTTCTTCAAAGCTCATGTTTTGCCTTTACATTCATCAGCCACTGTTTATGCCAGTGCACAACAGCACACTGCAGATATGCACTACAGTATGCCTTACATCAAGCCTCCTTGATAACTGTCTTGACACCTAAACAGTCTCCTGTCCAGATTACTGCAGTTCCCACCCACCCACCCACCCACAATACTAAATGCAAACACTTCTCACGAAGTTTGAATGCTGTGGCTAAACTGCGTTGCCAGATTAATTATCACGCTTTGATCAGCTCCCTCCACCACATTCTACCCCCTCCATCCCTGACTCCCCACAGCCAGGGCTAGGGCAACAATTTTAAAATGACACACTGGTGTCCCAACTTTTCCCAGTCTAATTCGTGTTTTCTGATGGTCATATATTCACATAATCTCCTTGCCTGCTCATTTTGTTTCTTCCATCCTGGCTCCTCCTTCTTCATGTAAAGATGAAACTCTTTTGCTTCATCTTTAAATTTTCAGCAGGTGCGAGTGGAGATACCAAAATTTGAGCTGTCTTTACTCTGGACACATAAGTTAAGAATATTTTCCCTCTCTGTAAGCAGCAATTACCTATTTGAAGTAGCATGTCTATAAATACTGTCCAAAAGTCTTTCCTTCTCCTAGATTACAAATTACTTCCAATCCATGGCATTTTGGAAGACATTATGTTAAAAGTCAGAAATAAAAGAGAACGAGCTGCTCAGTCATATTAATTTAACAGCATAATACTCGCATACCAAATTCAGTTTTGGAAAAAGAAAGTAAGCTATGAAAAAAAGATGAAACTATTGTTTTCTGTGGAAGAAAAAATAGGAGGCGATTTCCAAACCTCATAATTCTTGCATTTTCCCATTTTCTGCCAAGACTTAGACAAGGGAATAAAGGCCTAAAAATGCAGGTCGGTCCTTCACGGTCTCAGGGTTTTTATATTACAAGTGAGAATATAAAGCTACAATTTTCACTACTACAAAGCTTCTAGACTTAATTCATTAGTTTTATAAATTCAAAGTTACAACTGAGGTGATCAAAAAAGACTCAGTTACACAGTAAGCAGCACAAAAACATAGAAATATGAGAGAATCTCTAGTCTCTCCCAGCTCTGTAGCAGGATGAAGCAAGTACTCCTAAGGGCATCCCTTTCAGGCATTATTCAAAACCTGTTCTTAAAGGTCTACAGTAGCAGACACTCCAGTTGATACTGTCCATATATTTAATCTGCATCCTCCTTCTGAAAATTCTACCCATTTTCTCCTGTGCTATCAGCTCCTCCTATAGAAAACAACTGTCTTGATCTGTGATCACTTTCCACAAACTGAAAGACTGCTATACTCTATATCCTTCTCTTCATTCCATCTTCTCTTCTCTAGACTGAACAAAATTCATTATGTTTTCTAAACCTCTAACAGTTTTGATTGCTTTCCTTCAGATTCTAACTTATTTATATCCTCAAAACTTGGTGTCTTAATGCATGCATTCTACTTAAGCTATGCCCTCACCAGCAGTGAAGAGAGTGGCGTAGTTGCTTCTCATTTACTTATAACATTTCTGTTAATAAACTTTGGCCATACTTTGTTTATGATTTTGCAGTCCATTACTACCACCATGTCATATTCTGCAGTACTTCTACCTACTTCTGATTTTGCATTTGAATGTGCCATTTTTAGCACTATTTATCATATTTCTTTTTTTTTCATTACAGATGTCTATTCCAATTGATCAAGAAGAGTTTACGGAGAAACTATCTTTGCAACTTCTCATTCCTTCACGGAATCCACAGATTTTTGTGCAACTATTCCCTATTCCAAGAGAAATACGAAATATATCTAGCCCTAGAAAAGACCTGTTCATGCTCTGAATTTAACAGCAAACTACTAATAATTCTTCTTTTAGTGAAGTTGCTCAATTGGTAAAATAATCCCATTATAACAAATTAAATGAGCTCCCCATTTTACTTACAATAATGATAACATATTGAACTGCATGAAAGTTGAGATAAATTTCTGTAATCCATCATAGTAGTTCTCAAACTGAGAATAAGTAGACCAGCCTGAAATAGTATAGGAGGAGTAGAAAGAGGAAGAAGAAAGGAATAGAAAGTGCCAAGTTTATCATCATAAAGTCATTGTTACACAGAAGTCGCAGCAGTGACAGACAGCAGCTACCGGTACCCCTTTCGAACGTCTGAGGCACGACAATTCGGGAATGCCTTTCTGAGGCAAGGAAGGCACCCAGGAGCACGGAGAGAAGCGGTATGTCCCTGCCCCAGCAGCCTGGCCTCCTGCTACCTCACTGCCTCACGCCAGTTCCTCTCGCAGCCACAGCACGCTGAGGCAGGGCCGCAGGCGCGGGGCTCTCGCTTGGGGGACAAAGAGGAGGAAGAAAGCCACTAAGACGCAGCACTTACCCGCGCAGGGGCCAGTGAAGGGCAACCCACAGAGGATTAAGGTCTGGAACAAAGAGTTCAAGATGAATTTCACTAAATCTTACTGACTAGACTGCACCTAACACTTCCTGAACTATTCTTTGACCTTTTCTGTTCCTACTATGATCTGTTAATACAACTGCCTAAAATATTTAACCACAATTAATCTTTTTACAGACATTACTTCAGCCTTCAATATTCACCTCAGTTGCAACTGTTTTCCGGCTCTAGTTTCAGGCCTTTTCTAAGAACATCTTGGTTTTTGTGTTTCACATTAGCTGTAACTCATTTTACATCTCACTATTTCAGATTTTGTCAAGAGTGGTGCCATTTTTCCAGTTACTCTTCATAACACAGTCTGACTTAAAAGAATGAGAAAGAAAATTATATGCTCTGTATTAACATTATAAAAGATTTAAAACGTGTTACAGAAACAATATTAAACGGCTCATTCCAACAAAAACCTAGTTTTTAAAATAACAGATTTATCCAAAAGGTTTTTGATCTGTGAGATTCATTTTTTTAAAGTAGCTTTTACTTAAAAAAAGGAAAAAAAATATGATTTTTAAATAACATAAGCAATATAAAAATCATTACATCAAAAAGCAATATAAAAGCATTACATCAAAAGTGGGAGAAGACTATGGAGCATGGTGCTTCCCTAGAAAACAATGAGGGCATGCCACTGACTTCAGTGAAAGCCACTTCAGCCTCTAAGTTGCTAAAACGACCAAAATTACATAATTATTCACACTAAAACACAATCATCTTTTCAGCCTATTATTAAAATGATGCTAACAGATAAAATGAGACTTTAAAAGTTGTTTCATATTTTATAAACATTAATGTTTTGTGGGTAAGAAAGAACTATTTAGRGTCACATTACACAGAAAATTAATACTATGTATGATAGCTTCTCACTGCAGACTTGTGAAAATGTTTTTGTCTTCAAAGTAATAATCATAATTCCATCAAAAATTATCGGAGGATAATCATTCCTGAATCCACAGGGTGAGTCTTCATCGTACTAAAGTTGGATGATGAAATTTGAGCTCAGTTAGCTACAGCATCAACCTGTACTTTCTGTTGGGATGGTTAAGCAGAAGTGCTTAAATGCTATGCTTGGAGCTTTAAATATATACAAACATATCCAAGTGCAACATACACACTACTTCTGAGGTAATGTTTGATCTGTGATACATGGATGAGGTTTTAGAAATAGATGACAAAAGTTCAGGTACCACTACAGCAGCAGCACTCTAAAACTGGTTCTAGCAGATTTACAAGAGTTTCAACAATAGCAGCCAAAGCGCTATAAACACATACTCACAAAAGCTTTTGGTATCTGTGATAAATAGGGTCATCTCAGCAAATCTGCTTTACATTTAAAAAAAGCATGCACAAAAATTTAAGTACATTTTGAATCACTTCTACACACACGAATGTAGTTTTAAAGCAAATATACAAAAACACAATCACATGCTTACGAAACATATTGTTTCATGCTAAAAAAAAAAACACTACAAAACTTAAATCTTTGGAGTCACATAAGCTAATGGCCCCATCTTGCTTCTAATATATATAGCAAATACATATTTGCAATATATAGCAAAACTGATTTTTATTAAGAAAAAGTTAACAAGAGAACATATATTATTAGTAAAGCATACTCCCTTCCTTCTTAATCAGAAGCACTAAAGCTACAATGTATTAAAAAAGCCACAGAAAAACTACAAGTTGAAAAGAAACAGTAAAGAACACAGGACTTTATTATACAGAATATTGTGCAATTCTTGTATACTTACTGTGGAACCATTTTGAACACTAATTCATTTTTTATCATAAATTTAGTCTCAAATTTGTAATTTTTCCATCTATTCCTTGGTAAGATATTGGGCTCTTGAAAAGCATACTCCATACAGTTTTAAATGGCACTGTAAATTGAGCTTTGCCATCATGTTTTACAAACAATACATGCAGTATTTTGTGTCTGACACTGCAAGTACAGTCAAATACATATTTTGCATGACAAATTAAACACTTTTTTTGAGCGGACATTTATTCTGGTCAAACAATTTAGAAATAATACTAAATAGTTTAAACAGACAGAACCCTGGCCTCAATTCAAGAAAAGCAGCAAGATGTTAAAAAAATACCTCAACAGAGCTGCCTTTTCCAGACAAAGAGCCTTTTTTTCCCCCTTTTGGCACAGAAGTTTGGGAACAGAGCCAAGGTGCTACTTATCAGCTGTTTGACATCAGGGGAGGACTGTGTGCGTCAGTGGACCCAGTAGGGACCCCTGGCTTATGGCAACGCACCATGTGGTTCTTATCTTATCAGCTCATAGGGTCTGGCACTTCAACCACTGCAGTGTGAAAAGGGGAGAGGAGAGTAAA
>NW_028185805.1:319986-337115 GCF_003343005.1 Rhea americana | reverse complement strand
GTATAAAGCAGGAGGGAGGAGGTGAAAGGGGACTTGAGAGCCGGGTCGTGCTTAGAATAGTAGAGCCCAGATTATACTTCAGCCTGCTGCGGTGCACGCTGCTGCAGCACGTCSTAATGGAGATCTCTACCCTGTCCCCATACATTCACAGGGGAAAGGTGCTATTACTTCCAATTTAGTTCCTGAGAAAGTGGGGCAACATACACGTCAGGGGACAATGCCTACTTTCATATACAGCTGCCGGGGGAAAGGTTGTCGGAAAAATGGAGAATAAGATACACCCATGAAAAAAGCTTATCAAGATAAAGTACATCCTCCAGGAAATCTTTGAACTGGTGTAATTTCTTAGTGCAAACATTTAAATGGCCCGGTTTTTCTTCACATGCACAGCTTCAGCAAGATTTACTGCTAAAGCAAATTACTCTTGGGGCCACACTGTATTGTACATCTTGCTCAAGTACAACTCCAAATTTAAAAACTGCTTGCACAAATGAACATTTGTATTCAGTAATTAGAAAAACATTCACCCAGGAAGGTAACCATCAAAGATAGCATCTGCTTTCCAAGATTTATTCCAACTCAAAAATTAGTAGGATTACTCAGAAAAACGGTTTTTGTCTTAACCTAACCTTCCTACACAATGTGTATGAATCASATAGTAGAACAAAAAGCCATCTCCTCCAGATTAAATTAAGCACTATTCTATCTCAAAGCAGAGTGAAGTTATCCTATATATTCTAAAATTGCATCACAAGGTACAAATTACAAGAGAAAAAAATGTTGGTAAAGTATCTGTGGGAATTACTGGGTTTGTACACTCAATTTTTACAGTTCTTTTTAGGTATTTCTCTGCAAAGATCTTGCATCTGATACGGCCGTGAGCCAGACTAACACTACTCCACAACACAGCAGAATTGCTGTACTCTTGCACAGAAACCTTATTTATTACAGATTAGAGCACAGCTTCTAGAACTTTAATGCTTCCTTGCCAAAGTACCAGCACTACGCTGTTTACTATGAACTTCTATTCACTTTAGTGAAGGTTCTAGTTTTGTTATTTCAAAACACAATTTTTAAATGTRTTCTTTATGAAAACTATGTTCTGTTGCATATAGTTATCCTGTATTTTAGGTTCYGTTCTTCATGTTATGTCAGCTTTCTAAACCATAATAATCCCGTGTTGTTTGTGGGACAATCGTTCATCTGAAGAGGCAATATGCTTTTATGGTCAAAATGCCCTAGGAGAAATGAAGAATTAAATGAAAACACATCGTAAGCCTTTGTCAACATTGCCATTAGGAGAATAAAATCAGTACTGTGAGTTTTGCGTATTTGGGGAAATTTTCCAGTACAAGTAGTACACTCTTTTCTCTCCAAATATGACCTTTGGTAAATAGCAATAATGTATTTAAGTAAATTAGGTAAATACCAATAATGTATTTTTATATAAAACACAAAATAGAAATTTACTCTCAAAGATCCTAACACACAAAACACCGCTATCAAGTGAAGTACTATCTAGCCACCGTTTTACTATGAAAGTCTATGGAATTACCACAATATGCTACCGTTTTTCTGAGTGAAAGAAAAATTACCTACTTACTGTAACATGTTTGACAAAAAGTTATTAGGTTTAGGAGACAGACAGGAAAACACGTTTGGAAACCTGAAGAAAAACATCTTCTTTAGACCATACTTCGCAATCTAACTGTTACAGACAGGCATCTGCAGCTGGATAAAGYCTCTGTTCCACTCACCAAAGGCCTATGTACTTGGATGGGGATACAGAACTGACGGCTGGTAAAGGTCCTTCGACCTAAAATATTGCAGTCTAAATACAGAAGCTACTGGGAGTCTGAATCATCATTTCATGTAGAACCACATGTCTGAGACTTACAAGAAGAGGTGAGTTTTTAGATTGCTTGGCTTTTTTTGTTTTTTTTTCCTCCCCCCAAAAAACAGTACTCTTCCTATTTTAATGGAAGATTCAACTGACAAAATGAATTTTAAGTACAGCTATAGATCTATAACAAACAAATACAGAAGCACTAGATGCAACAGCTTCCTTACCAACAGAAAAATATACACATGAAAGGTTAACATGCACTGTCCTTTAAGACCATGTTTCTGTCGTATTACTTGGTTGCTTGAACACAAAAAAGGGCCTACCTTGTAGTCTGCATTTTGCAACTCCCAYTTTTTTTTGAATAAAACAATCAAGATCTCAAAACAAATATAGAGTATCAATTCTTTCTATATGACAGTCTAAAGATTAAATACTGAACTTAGAGTCAGCTACAAGTGCTTTGCCAGCTATTAACACAATGAAGTAATTTTTTACATGATAAAATAACATCACAGACTCTACACAATGAGGAGATACGCTACATACTATTCAAGTGTGCCTTTTTTCAAATACAAAAGCTCATCTGTTTTTATAACTTATCTCTCATTTCTGGTGCACAACAATGAATATTCAAAGCTACTTCCCATTATGTCAGTGACCAAAGTCTGTTTTRGGTAACTTCCTTCCACTCCCGTCTAAGCCTCACAAAAATCAACATAGGCCTGGAAGAATAAACCAGGCTATACCCCTTGCATATGCTCCCTCATTTAGATTGTATTACATTCAAATTAATGACAACATTACGATGTGTAACAAAGATCTGATGCCACAGTAGGTACATTCTCACCCACCAAACTTCCATTGTTTGTACTGAGAAGACATACAAAAAAGGATGCCAGACTGACTGTCATCTTCAGATTTTAATTTGTCATCAGAAAAAGAAGTTGGTTTAAGAATACTGTTGTTTTACTGCTTATTTTAGGCTTGTGTTGTGGGTTTTGTTTTTTGGGGGGGGAGGAGCTTTTTGGTTTTTCAGGGAGAAAGAAAACAGAAAATAAGGAAAAAAGGAATAAAAGACTTTTTCTAGAAAATACTAGAAAACAACTAGAATTCAAATCATTTATGGGGAGTGATTACTACTAATGCTGAGTATGGCCAATTAAGTAGTTTTCCTGTAAAAAGAATTCTAGGGAACAGTTCATTAGAACATGCCTGTGTGGTAGAAAATTGCAATGGCCAACTTCTCCTGCTGACATTTTTAGATGAATTCCTAAAACAAGCAAAACTGCCATTTCTATTCTAGAAAAAGAAACAAAAACCAGGTAGCTCAGTTTGGGATGAGGTACCAGAATCTACCTTTGAGACAACGCATTCCTCTAGAGGAGGTTGCATCAGATGTTTCTTACGTGGCTAGGTTCCCTGTCAACAGCAGAAATATGCTTCTGCCAACCATAATCCTATCCGAGAGGAAGAAATTCTGATGACACATTGGCCTAAACACCRGAAAGAATAAAAAAGTCTGGCCCTCTGGTAGTGTGTGTGACCAGAGCCACGCATAATGAGATTAGTGGAGAGAGAGCCACAGTATAACCAGCAAGCCTGTTCAAACATGATCAGGCTTTCAACACAAGTACTTGTAGCTGCAATCCCTGAAGCAGGATTACTAAATGCAATGAGGAGGTGGCAATTCTGGATCAAAAACAGTGATTCTAAATTAAATAATTTCAAAATACTTTTCTGAAAGTAACACAAGCTAGGAAAGGAAGCTTTTTTTTTTCATAGCAGTAAAAATTCACCTTTTTGATTTTAATTATAAGACTCTAAAAACATTAAACATTAACTTCTTTGATGTTTTAGAAAGACTAAAAAATAACAAATACTGTTTTATATTCTTTGTAAATGAAATCAAAAAAAAAGTTATAAATGAGCAAACAGGCTGATTCATTCACCTTCCACTCAGGTGACAAACTACAAGGGAGGGGGAGACAAAAAAGAAAAAAAAAGGCATGTTATTTACTCAGTTAGCAAACTGTTTATGCAAAACAGTCAAATTCCAAAATGAAAAAGAARAACAAGAAATTTAACTTGCCAACTTTTTTGTGACCACAGAACATTGCCTCAGTCCATATGCCTTATTTCTGTATCTGTGAAATGAAAATAATTCTTTTCATTCAAATTTTGTCTCTTCTCTTAGGGTAACATCCCAATGTTTATGTGCTAGTGCAATTCCTGTATTTAGTCTAATTAAGTCAATAGGATATCTTTATACACTTAAAGATGATCACATCTGTGGTCAGCAAAAAGAAGGACTTTTGTTTGTACTCTCCACAGTTTAAACACCCTATTTAGCACAGTGAGGTATTAATCTTAACTAGATCCCCTAAAATACTATAAATAATTTAAAAATCTTGTCAGTAACTATTCTTTTATAAGCACTTTTATTGATTCCTTAACTTTTCATAGCCAATTTTCTCCATAGATCTTCAAACTACATGCAAACAGTGGCTGAAATTAAGACTCCCAACACCCCTCATCAGAGATGAGGCAATCTCCAAACCTTCCTGTCTCGTCAACAAAGCTGCATCTGACTTTGAGGCAACACTGCTCTTTTGACACCCTGTGGTAACTCTATTCAACAGCCTGATATAGCTAAATAGGAATGCATCAGTCAACTAAAATTGCACAAAGAATTTAAGTATGAAGGAAAAGAACTATATGAGCTAAAACTGGCCAAAACAAAGGATTAAAATATCTTAGCTAATGTATTGCCATGAGAAAGTTAACAACCTCGTATGGTATGAATTGTTATCCAAAGATAAGACACCTCCACAGCTAGAAGAATGATTCAGCAGGGACCAAAGGAAAAGAAATTGTTTCCTTAACCACATCAAGTTTCTTAAAAATACTCTTGCAAATAACAGTACAAAGGTATGCATTGACACAAATAGTATCTCAAAAAGCCCTAAAATGTACTTAAAAATATATTAAGAAAACAACATAAGAAATTGAAATATAAACATGTGCCCTCTTTAAAATCATACTGCAGGAGTTTGTTTGTTTGTTTTCAAGCTTACTTTACCACTTACTTCACCCAGTGATCTTAGTCAACTTTGGAAGGATAAACAGCTGTAAGGATGTACAAAAAAATGACAAAGCACTTTGTGTATAAAAGGAATTTTTAATCTATTATGACAGAACTGTACTTGTTTTTAAAATACGAATTACAAAAACCACCTAAGGTTATGGAATTACTGTCTGCTTTGCTCTTCTTGTACTCCATCATGGGACGTGCTACAGAATTAGCAGATAATAACTTAATAGCATTGTGGATTATTATTTAGAAAGTCTAGCAGCATGAAATTCTACAGAAAAATAAACTTTAAGTAATACAAAAAAGCATATTATGCAGACTGAGTAGTACCCTCCATAATTCTGGTTTAGATTTTATCTTCATTGAACCATAAAATGGTCCCATATGACAACAGTATGAGAAAATAAGTACATTATAAAGTATATTTAGAAACAGAGAACCTTCTATTTATTGTTATTTAGGCAAACTGTTCATTTCTCCWCCAAACTCAGTAGAGTTATCTAAATCTGTAACTTTCAAAAAACATCAGCGACGTACTCAGTTATGTCCAGTTTTAATTCCAACTAATATGAAATTATGGACTGTCTTAACATCCATTCCTATTTCTTCACAAGGAAATAAGTTTGTGACTTTAAAAGCACAAACTAAAAAATCTTGTTTCAAGACAGTTTTAAAAGGGCTGAAAGGGCATTCATACCAAAAACATTATTAGTTAAGTGTTCTAGTAACACATTTTTTTCCATCTTAGCAAAATTTCTCCTAACACAAACCCTGCTGTCTTTACTAAGGCTGTAAGTAGCAAATACGTTTCCATATCTATACATTGTATTACATGACTTTACCTTGCAGGTCCAATTGTTCTCTTCTGGAAATTCAGAAAGTGCTAGAAACCTAAGTATTTCAGTAGAGCGTTCATAGCAGGCTGCCTTTACTCAAGTAACCTCCACAGCAGCAGGTTGGCTCAGCGCAAGAGGTCTGGCTTTGCTTGTGGGCACTCTTTTGGCCTGTATGCTGCCAGCTAACATTCCCCTTCAGGGGAAGCTTTCCCAGTATACCTACAGCAGAGGTAGCACACTACAGGATGCTGTTATAGCCTCCCATGGAACTGAAGTAGGTTGTAGTCAAATTCCACAAAGCTCAATTTCAGCCTGTAGAGAGCTTTCATCTCATCTTACTTCAAAGACAAAACACAATGACATACAGATAAACTGAGGCTGGGTTTGAAGGGTTTTTTTCCTTCTTTTTTTCAATCCATTTTAACAGTAAAGGAAGTGGTACTTACATATTTACARAATCATAAACTCTCAAAGGAAAGCYTCAAGACACAAACATACACTGCACAGAGAGAGAGCAACAAAGTGGTCTGCATTAGTAAAGAAACCCTATTAATTGCATTCAATGTAGCCCTATTCTTCACAGTCAATGGCTCTAGTTGATTCTTAAGAGAGTTCTTGATACTTGGCTGATCTGGTACAATTGTAATGCCATTTTTATTTTCAGGCTTTTGCCCAGCAGCTCCAGGCTAACTTACGCTACAGTGTATCAGATATCCAGTTGGACACCCACAGTGATAATAGCATCAAAATTCAAAACGACACTGAGCTGCTCACTTTAGGTGCAAAGTCTAATTTTAAAATGCATTCCTTTACCTTTTTGAAAGGCTGCCCAGAATTGTTTCACCTGTAACTGTACCAACCCTCATTCCTGCTATTCTCCCTGGCATCCTGAGTCAGCATCAGCTTCAGTTCTATCTACACATACTCCTTTCCTTTCACRCTAGTGAAACCCAAGACTTTCCTTCCTAGACCAGCCAAAAGCAGAAAGTCAAGCTAAAACTGTACTTGAAGAGCGAGACACAAGAAGATGTTCCCAAAATATAATAGGGATTGTACTGATTGCAATGACCTCTAGACTGCAGAATTTAACATTCATCACCGAATAATTGAGATTGGAAGGGACCTCTGGAGATCACATAGTCCATTCCCCCTGCTCAAGCAGGGTAACCTAGAGCAGGCTACCTAGGACTGTGTCTAGACAACTTCTGAATATCTCCAAGGATGAAGATTCCACAACCTCTCTGGACAACCTGTTCCAGTGTGCAGTCACCCTCATAGTAAAGAACTTTTTCTTCATATTCAGACAAATCTTCCTGTGTTTCAGTTTGTGCCCACTGCCTCTTGTCCTGTCACTGGGCACCACTGAAAAGTCCAGCCCCATCCTCTTGACAGCCTTCCTTCAGATTCTTATACATGTTGATAAGATTCTTCTCTCAGTCTTCTCCAAGCTGAAYAGGCCCAGCTCTCGCAGTCTTTCTTCATAAAAGAGGTGTTCCAGGTCCTTCATTCATCATCTCAGCAGCCCTTCACAAGACTCTCTCCAGTAGCTCCATGTCTCTCTTGTCCTGGGGAGCCCAGAACTGGACACAGGACTYCAGATGAGGCCTCACCAGGGCTGAGTAGAGGGGGACAATCACCTCCCTCAACCTGCTGGCAACATTCTTCCTAATGCAACCCTGGATACCATTGGTCTTTTTGGCCAAAAGAGGACATTGCTGCCTCATAGTAAACATGTTGTCTACCAGGACTCCCAAGTCCTTCTCCACAGAGTTGCTTTCCAGCAGGTCAGCCCCCAGCCTGTACTGGTGCATGGGGTTATWCCTCCCTAGGYGCAGAACTTTGCACTTTCCTTTGTTGAACTTCTTGGGGTTCCTCTCTGCCCATCTCTCCAGCATATCAAGGACTGTCTGAATGGCAGCACAGTCACTCCTCCCAGTTTGGTATCATCAGCAAACTCTGATGACGCAGGAGAAAAAAGAACATTTCTTCTGGAGGGGCAAAAGCATGTCTCCTCATACAAGGACTGACCAGTTTCCAGTCTTCATCTCCTACAGATTTATGGACTTATGGTTCCACATAGCACAGAACCAACCTGTACCTTCACAGCTGTGTGGGGTTGAAACTCTTGCAGCTGTAGGACCTCTGAGAATATCCTCTCTCTCATTCACCTAAAGACGCTACAGTCTGCTTATTTCCTCTCTTAACTCCTTTATCTGGAGACACAACTCATCAACAACAGCACAACTTATGCAGAAAAGCTGACTGTCAGCCCCAGGTATTCCCTGGTGCCTGAGACCTGCAGAGCTGCATCCACCATCAGAAGGTCTGAATGGAAGTCTCTGACATGGTAGACACAGCAATTAGAACAGCTACTGGGGAATGTGCTCTGTGGTGCATCATAAACCATATCTGAGGAACTGTATACTACTATGACTAAAGATGAAGGCCCCTTCCTTGCAACCTTCTACTCAAACTGCTGCATCTGTTGGCCACCCCTATTAGCTGCGCTCAGCAGCAGTGCCAGAACACTCATTTTTACAAGGGTACTGCACTACGCTGCACTGCACAGTCATCACTAGAGACACTACAGAAAGTGTTTTACTGACACTGGTAGTTGAACACAATGCCAGTACACTAATAAAGGGTTTCTGTTGCTTATGAAATCAGTAAAATTTGCCAACAAAAGCTAACACATGTCACAGGACTCAAACTTGAGTGGGGAGAAACGTAAGATTATACTTACAGAACAAAATTTTTTACTAATCCAACTTCAATGCTGAAGCCTAAAACTCAAAACCTGCAAATATATCAGTATGTGTCCAATTTTAAGTGTTTATCAACTGAAGTCAATAATACCTAAGAAGTTTTAAGTGACTCCTACACACAAATGCCTGTGGGGGTACTGGAATTATTAAAGGTATCCAAAATGTACAAAGATGACTTTTCACAACTTCTGGAAAAGCCTGCAAAATTTTAAGTAATTTTTCTTTAAGTAGAAAATTAAAAAAAAAACACCTAGTGAAATCTAGAAATCTTGCCACATAAAACTGCAATCATGTAGCTCTGAAGTAATATGGAGATTGGGTTTCCCCTCGCTTCTCGATCCATTTGTTTTTAGAAGAGCAACACTCTATTTGGCTTAGGTTTTAGAGAGTTTGCCCTTCCTCCTGAATCAGAGCAGGTAATCCTAACCTGGGCTAAGGAACGTCCTTAAAGAATTTTCTCAGACACATACACATTCATTCACATCGCTGTACTATCCTTCTGTTTCTCTGTATAGACAACAAGGCCTTCTCTACAATAAGCCTTGCAAGGTGTCAGCCTTTCATTCTCAATATAATAATCAAACTAAAACCTTAGTGTTTCAGGCCTAAAAGATTCTAGTGTGTTTGTTTCATTTCGTTTGGCTTTTAATCTAAATGATAATTAGGTAGAAATGATCAACACATTTCTCATGGGTGTTTCAAGTAGTTATCCCAGGCTCAAATGTTTGTGGTTTATCCTAAAAGGATTCTAAGGCAAGCCACACAAATCTTTATAACTTGGAACGAAAGTTTGAGGAGTGTCCAGATGAGCCTTTCAAATATGTTGACAACTTGGTGAAAGTAGCATGTAATGACTCAAGTCACAGGTCTGGTGAAGACAAACGCTTACAGAACAGTTCTGGGAGACAAATGCCAATAATTGCTTGGGCTTCTCTGTAAGAATACTCATGCAAGTGGCAAGATCCAAGAAGGCCTCCCCAAAGGTTCAGAGAGACTTCTAATGGATGCTCAAGCTGCTCACACCCTTCATTTCACATGCCAACTATTCATCCATTTTAAAATTACAGCCCTTTCTACAGCAACTAGGAACTAGGAAATCCTACACTGACAAAGGTATATCACACAATAAAATTTTAGTCTTATATCTTAACAGAGGGTTTTTTTTTTTAGGCTTATCAGTATCTTCATCTGAACAATGCGTTGAACTCAGGCCACATTCTGCAACAGAAACACAGTCAGCAATTCCCTATATATGAATGGAAAGTATGCTAATAAAATGACAACAGGATTCAACTTCAGATATCCAGGATCTTACATAGGCAATAAACTTTAAATTCAAAAAGAGATAACCCCAAAATTTAACACAAAGAATAAAAAGAACACTCAGAGTGTGATCACTATAGGACCTGTGCTTGAGTCAAGTCAGCAATGTACTTAAAACACAGAGCCAAGCTATTCCATAAATTGATAAACGTTACTATAGCCTGTTACACAATAGATGGAATTTTGACTCTTGAAAGACTGAAATCCTGGCTAATTGCAGACCTGATGCCATCTTGTCATCGTTTAGAGGTTATGTCCATTACATATTCCTAAATTAAATTTCATGTTCTCTCTCTTCTCATCTGTGCATGTTCTTTTTCTCACTTTCCTCCCCTATTTTTCCCCCCTCTCTCCTTACAAGATGCACATCTAACATCACAGTTAACTACTATACGGGGCAAACAGAGTTTGAATACTCGGGAAAAAAGGAAATGTGCAAAACAAAGGTACCTCATGGGGGGGGGGGTGCAAACTGCAAATACAGCTGAATAGCTCCAGGTGAGGCCAGCACAGATCCAGCATGGATGACACTTCTAAGAGCTGCAACACTGAGAAACTAGAGACGCCTCATATTTCTGCAGTAACCAGCTGTGTTGGTAGTGTCTGATTCTAGATTATGCTATAGATAGACCCAAAGTTAGCCCTACAAGAATAATCCAATTTCAAATTGTGTTCAAGCTATTCAGTCCAAACACATTCATGCTGAGTCTGCACAGAGCCAACCCATGTCAGTGCCTTCTACATAATCTGCAAATGGAACCCAAAGATAACCAGATTTTAAAATACAGCTCAATCATTTATTATTTTAAAAAATCATTCTCTATGTAATATAAAAATTCTAGAGATTACAGTATGACCCACTTGATTATTTTGAGATTTATCTTAGCTTATCATCCTTATTACTACATTATTTAAGATGCTACGAAAAGGCATTATCTCAATCCTGCCTTGACAATTACATCAATACAAGAGTGAACATGGCAAATACAAGAGTTTTAAGGGGCAAGTAGAATCAACTGATGTGGAACAATGTACTTAAATCTAGAAGCAAGAATTTAGAAGCAGCAAAAAAGTGATCTACAATTAACGTTTAACCTTCACCAGCCAGTATGCTCCTTGCTTACCCAAGCACAAAATGTTAGCACACAACTCATGTACTGCAAACACTRTATTTTATTCAAAATAGCTCCAAGTAAACTTAAGTAATAACTTTCAGTTCCAAGTCTAGGCTGACCCCAGTCTCAGGAAAGGAATGAAAAGCTGCTTGTTAAATATATAAAAAGCTACTAGGTATTAAGCATATACAACTAACTGCACTCAGACACTTCTTAGGTTCCTTTTAATCAATCTTCTCTTCTACAAAAATGTTAGCACTTGCATACAAAAAATTATCACCTACAAAACATTAGCAGACAAAGACTGTTTCCAAATAGAACGGTATGTTTGGTTTTATAAGTTTTAATAATTAAAAGAAGCCTCTTTCAAAAGTACATCATTTACATTTTGACCTAGTCTACACTCGACAGGTCATTCTGCTTCAACTTGCATTCTTAAGTTCTCATATTTATCAGTCCTGTGAAACATCGCTGTTGCTGCTTCCACAAAAAGAATAAAAATAACTTTTGGAAAATAAAATGATCATTGGCTCRAAATAACAAAGTAGTATGTTTCTAACTAGCTATTGCTGTTTTGTGGATATGCATTTGGGGAGTTAAGTCTTCAACAGGATAATTAAACAGCTTTAACAAAAACACCTTGACATCAGTGCTGTCTGAATGTCTGCAAAAAATTACAATGTTAAAAGAATGCCACAAAAGTCAAGGGTTTTTTTGTATGTTCATTATTTCTTTCACTTATTTTTGTATATAATAATTATGAATTTAACTTGCATATTCTTAACCTACTTATAAAACGTAGTAACATTTAACCTCCATGACAAYGTTGTCCTCAAATTCAGTAACCACTGTCCATTCAGGATTAAAAGGGCATGAATAAAACATGATCTTACAGAAATAACCAACACTGAACTCTTACRAATTTCTTGCACAAAAGTGGTGTATCAGAATATTACACTAATGAAAACAGGTAATACTAAGTTCCTAAATACTGCACACTGACAAGAAAAATGGAGATTAGGAAAACTTAGAAGTTGCAAAGTTAATCAATTTAACCAAGAATGTACACTAGGCATGCATAGTATAGTATGGCAGTACTGTATGACAMCACAGATTAGAAGGAAAGTATACTAAAAAAGCCTCTTTTGAAAAACAGTGGCAATTATCTAAGAAAAGTGCATTCATACACACTCATTAGCTTATATATGTATCATTAACACCTAATGACTGTACAGACAGCATTAGAAATTACACATTCTAAATCCTAAACACATTTTCTGCTCAAACCCATGCATTTATAGCTGTTGCAATTACATCCATGCAGCTAGCCCACRCTGCCGCAAAAGAATGCCAATGGGTCAGAAACTCCTTCCTCTGAAGTTATCAGGGCACCTCCACGTAGCAAAACATCCGTAAGTCAGGACATGAGACCTATGAAAYGGTATTCTCTGTGCAGCCCTCCCCATCTGAGCCACAGGTTCTCATCGACAAACACCTCTACACTTAGGGGATGAGAAGCATCAAAATTTACTTGATAAACCAGAACTAGTTTCATATTCAAAGTGCACAAAACTAACATGCAAGCTTTTTCTACAGGCTTAAAGACCTATGCACTATCATGTTATTTTGTCCATCTGCAAAAGTCAAATTAATACCTACTATTAAAAAAAATAAAAGATTTACTATGAGAAGAGTATCCAAATTTGTACAGTTTTCATTTAAAATGGACCTGAATAAAAAAAGTATCGCAACATTTCATTTTAAAAAGACACTGCAACAGAGATACAAACATGAAGTTTAAACTGTCTCAAAAACTGGTAACACTGGTACGTGATTCTAGTCATCTGTTGCTCTTCAGCAAATTCAAAGACAGCAGGTATAAAAATTTAGCATCTATGGCTAAGATCAAACAAATTTCACTACCAAATCTCAGGTCTTCAGAAAGACATGATACCTTTTTCTTTTAATAAGCATTCATAGAGAGTGCTTTCCCCAACTCACTGACAGTCCTCTAGAAGAGCACACCACTTCACCCGTCAAATTCCGTTCYTCTAATCTTGACCTCACACTCCCCTGGCATTATACAATCAACTGGGGACAACAATTTTGCAAAGGCATAAGAAGTTGAGCAAGAATACTCTTTAAATAATTATTTACAAAATAAAACAGAATCTCAATTTATGTTTCCATTTATTAACACAAAAAAGGAAACTATATTACAAAGAAATGCAAAAAAATTAAAGTTAATTTTAACTTTTGCCATCAAATACTGTCAAAATTTGCATTCAGGTCTCCAGGTTTCAGAGTGTTCTGAGCAGCATGACTAAAACATAAAGCAGCAAAAGGAATGCAGYTCTCCTTAATTCAGGTGTTAGTGGTGTCAGTAGCTGTTAGATGAGAAAAATAGTAACCATTCGGGCCTAAGCTTTGTTCACATGGGGAAAATGACTTTGAATTAATATTTAAAATTAAAAGCTGCAGCATTATTTAAAGTAATGTGGCTACTGGGCTGCACTCTTGCTACAGTTTGTTGAAGTCTACTCCCTGAAATAGTAAGTGGCCTTAGATCATTCTCATCCTTCTCACAACATCAGGTAAAACAGAAGCACTAAAACTGAATGAGATAAAAACCTCACAATCTCACAAGTACTCAATACTTCCAAATTCTTTTGCAAGTGATGAAATTACCATAGAAAGTAGGCTTACCAAGAAATTGTTCAATGAGTTTTGAAAATAGCAAAGTAAGCATATTTGCCATTTGGGGTCAGGCAGGCAAATGAGTCTAATAAACTCAGCTCAAGGGCTTCAACTAAAGGGCTGACAAACTGAATTCTGGTTTGATGAAAAGCTCAAAAAAGCAATAGAGTTTTTGACCATACTGGCATGAAACTGTACTTTATCARTGCCTGATCTTGCAATGTGAAACAGAAGTTCAAAATCCTATGATATCTCTACACAATTGCTGTACCCCCTAAAGAGCTTATCTCATCCGAGAAGGCACATCTGTAAAACACAAAGGCAGTGAACATGTATAAGCATCGCTCACTTTATATACTGAAAAAATTACTGTTTCAAAGAAAATCTTGCATATATGTTATTTCAAAGCTTGTACTGYAGCCAAATCAAAATCTGAAATATTTTAATAGGTATCTCCTCAGCAAGTATGAGTTTCAACACTCAACTCCAGTTTTGCGTACTAGAGTTAAACAGAGTAAGTCACTGTCATCATTCCTCAACTCTCCTCCTGCTTTAATAACTATGTTAATGAAAATTCCCAAAATAGCCCTCCTCAGGCAAAAGCAAAGCCTGGGAACTGCTATCTAAAGAGCTCAAAGTTTTAGTGAGCATTAACATCTAAACCAGGAACCTTGAGTGGAAACCATGATGAAGTCTTAATTATAATATTTTTGGTAATAAAAATAGATTTGTTCTGGAGAAAGAAATTCTGTTTCCACTTCTGACATCGATTCCCCACGAGACCTTGAGGAAGTTATAAAGGCCAAAACACTGAGCAGGAACCAGCAACTCCAGATGCCACATGCTGGTACCCAGCCAGAGAGTTCTTCAGCTTCCTGTCAGAAGGGTTAACTTGTCTTCCATTTAGGTTTGCTCTATGTCACAAAAGGGAAAATATCTAAAAGAAAAAAGTCAGGCCCAAAATTTTGATGACGGATATTCTAGCAGAGAAAAATGTAAAATTTGTGGCTACATTTCAAATTATCTCTTTTCCACCTATAAAATGCCCATTGTGCAAAAGGCTACAGTACTAAGCTTCACCAGAAAAATATGTATATGACAAACCAAAGACAGCTATGGTCTTTAACTGCCACTGACTTATTTTTGGTGTTTTTCTTTCTGGAACTCTTTTACACAGAGGAGTAGCTGCTGGATACAGTGATTAATCTATAGTGAATAATTCCATTAGTCAATCAACCAAGCAAGACTGTAAAAACAAAGTAGATTGAATTTTGTTTTTTCAGTCAGAATGATCAAATAAGCTGTTACTGAGTCAGGATGAAAATTTTTTTATCRTGATATTTACAGGATTCAAGGTTTAATAGTTGATTATTTTTATTGCCAGGAATTAAGCGCTCTCTCTTTCAATAATCATCCTTTTGAACCCAGAGTATCTGATAACCAAGCAATGATCAACTGTCACTGTGATACAGCATAGATGARCTATGCCATAAAAGCTGCAAGCTTGATCCCAACTTCCTAAACAAACAACAAATAAAAACTTCTTAAATATACATTCTTACCTTAAATAAGGTTATCTTCTCATAAACCTTTTAAAAACTAACTAGACCCAAATATGAGCTCTGGATAATATTGAAACACAGGAATCAGAACTGCCCAACTTCCTAAAAATCTTGTGTTACTTAAAAATATTAATATACAAATGTTAATAAAAATATTGGAAGTATTTTCGCTGTTAGCTACTACATGGCTTACTGAGTTCATAATATTGATGTAACTTTTATCTTGAGTAACTGTAACCGTCTTGCTAAAAAGCTGTTAAAAAAAATGATTTTTAATCCTAATCTGCTCATTTGTATAGTTAGTAACCAAAAAGAGATAACATTTGTCTAGTATGACACCATCTGTTATAAACTCAAGACTAACAACTGAACTGAGAATCAGCTGGATTTATATTTTACTTTTTTTGGCCTAAAGAATATTCTTCCAAMAACAGAAACCCTTCTCTTCTTCCTATTTTAATATTAAGCTTAGCTTTACATATTGCTATTGTTTGCTACATACACACCATAAAACAGTAACAGATTCAGCAGATTCAAGACAAAGCATCTACATAAAAACTCAGCTCCATTATATAAATACTAAGATTTCTTTTCTGTTCCTGCTCCTTAGTCAACAATTACATTAGTGAGTACACTGAAAGTRTCATATAGTCACAGTTTACAGATCATCTTGCAGTGAGCTCCCTATAAGTGACATTCAAGTATGGATTCACGTTTGATTTTGGCTCTCTGGAGATGTAGCATCTGCCTCTGTGGAGTTACTATTACATTATGGTTAGTTTTTAGACAGTATTTTATCTGTGGTCATCTGTTATTAGATTCATGATGCAATGCTGGGGAAGTGAAGTGTGGCATCGGTCCCTTACTTAACTCTTTTTGCATGGAAGCATCCCTGAAACAAAAGCTGAAAAACTCRAAGGAAAATAACGTAACTACTTCCACACATACATCTACTGCAATAACTACAGCTAATCAAAAGAGCCCAATTATAAATACTTGCCACTTGTAGTTATTTCCCTCCAGTAGTAAATTCAGCAGCACTAAGTGTGTTCCAGGTAAAACTTAAGTTCACAAACAGCATATATAATTCATGTGATTACTAAGAGTTAGGCAAACACTGTTCAACATGGCAAAATGAAGTCCTTCATTCAATCCTCTATGCACTATTATTTATTGTTGCAAGCTGCTGAATGTAAAATGCTAAAATCACAAGAACTTCTACAGATAAATCTCATGGTGAAAGAAACACTATTTGTAACCAGGCATCAGATTAGGGATGTAATAATGCCCCTTCAGTAGCAGCAAGCTGCTGCAGACCATGTCATCTGATGTGTAATCTTAATGGCAATGTCTAGAAGCATTTACACAATTTTCACAGTACAACCAGAAAAAACAAAAACCGACATGTGAAGGACASCTATCCTCTACCCCTTAATTTAAAGCAGTGCAGACTTCTCTATCCTCCTCTTAGTGCTGTATTGTCAATGCATGCTGCACAGGTCATTTTTACCTCTTGCAAATAGATAACACCCACTGTGCTTTTAGGAGCTACTATGTCACATGTTGCTGTAGTGGTTGTAGTAGAGCCACTATACTGCTCAGAGGTCAGATGGCTTCTRAGAGCCAAAAAACAAACCCACCTCCAACAACAACAACAAAAAAGATCACATATGACCGTGGTAGAAAATGCATGAAAACATGCAACACAAACAGTGCATTATTCCACTGCAGAAGGCTCTAAGATTAGACAAACACACTGCTGCTCATCCTTCCAGCCTATCTGCTGCCACCATTCCTAGCAGTGCGTGAAGTATCGAAGTACTGAAACAGGAGATCTGGTCTCAAAGACAGGTTGTGGTAGTCCTTCCTGTATCCCAGTAACAGCTGGAATTTT
>NW_028185805.1:293791-319842 GCF_003343005.1 Rhea americana | reverse complement strand
AAAAAAAAAAAAGCAGTACCATGATTTTCTGACTTGAAAATTTTTGACTTCTTAAATAAACTTTCCCTTCTGCTTTTGCATGTGTGTACGCACAAGGCGAGCAAACAAAAATATTAAAATGCTTCACGCATCCAAGCAAAAGTATCAGCATTTATTTTTCACATGGCCTGTGAAATACCACTCTGCTTACCCACTTCTCCATATCTATCACTTGCCTTCTTGTATTTTGGTACTGTTATTGGAAGTGTATGAAATATAGTGTGTTAAACTAAAGCACTAGTATTGTTCATTTTTAACGAGAAGGTACTTGCAATCAATAAACTGGTGAAAAAAGTTACTTGATCCTCTCAATTCAGTGGTTTGTAGATTAGAACAGTTTTAAAATAATGAGTGAGGGCTTCTTCTCACAGCTTCTCAATGGATTTGCCTTTTATTAATCATCTACCCCAGAAACTGCAGAAGAACACCCTAAACAGCCTTTCTATGAAGTGCTTAACTTAAGTGGGAGCAAGATTTTCAAAAGGAGCCATGTACATGTGGATTGGACAAACCTAGCAATAAATAAATTAAATAAATTGCTTCTTTGCTGTACTACAAAAATACCAATTAATTCTACTGTGCTGCTCCCAAATACCATGCAATGAATGGTGAATTGTATCCAGAGGATTTCTTTTACTGCCAATTTTCCCTTTAGCAGGGAGGCAGAACTGGAATAAGGAACTAAAAATCTTCTTAGTCAACATTTAAAGCTGTTGCCATTGTCAAGCTGATGATGGTAATTTGTTTTATTATTACTAACCTGCCAGACCCCAGCTGTTGTCTTAGTCAAAACCTGAGTTTTCCAATAATTTGAAATTACAGCTGCTCAGAATGGTTCACTAGGGATTTGAACCACCACAAACATTACTCATCTGGTCCTGCCCAAATCAGACTTCTCTGGCCAAAAGGCAGTCAGGTCTGCCTGAGATCTGGGACATACAAATTAAAAGTGTTTTTTTTTTTTTTCTTTTGGTCTTCCAAGAAATAGTATTTCTCATTCGGCTTTTGAAAAGTTATCCATAATTCTGACCTAAACYTGTGAATACAATCTAGCAGGCCCTTCCTTTTATGGTCGTCTATACTAATTAGCTTTTAAGAAAAAAGATTATAAATTATAACTAAAGATATCCACCAAATTACTACTTCCATCTATCATTTTGTCACTGCCAAAAACTCAAAACCAAGAAAGTATTATTTAAAATATCTTTACTTAAAACAAATGAAATTCTTAAGTGTTTCTACACTATGTATCTGCCAGCTGCATGTAACACGTGCAACCATAAACATTAGAAAATACTGAATTTTGATGGGCTAACAGCCAAAGTTCTGTCTGATTTAAACACTCCAAATTGAAATTATTCTTAACAAATGGTTTGCATGCATCACACGCGGTACCTTCAACAGAGTCCCAGAACTTATGGAAAATGACTATTTAATGTTGAACATTTCATTGACATTTATTGCTGTTTTTACTTTCACATTAGTTTCAGATGGAAGTCTTTTCCAAAAAAAAAAAAAAAAAAAAAAAAAAAAAAAAAAAAAAAAAAATTTTTAAAAAAATTATTTTTTATTAAAGGGGAATCTGTGTGGTAAAAAAAAAAAAAAAAAAAAAAAAAAAAAAAATAACTAACTTTCTATTCCTCTGACTCTTACTAACTGTTTTTGTTTGGATTACCAATATCACACATCCCAATTTCTTTCTTTTCAACAAGTTTGTCTCCAAAATCCTAATCACATTATCCCGCACCCCAAGCTCTGCAATCCTCTAACTTTGTTCTTCCTCCTTCATCTTTTCTTTCCTGATGCTTCTTAGAGATGTCTGGTTTTAACTTTCAGAATACCACTCTTCCTGCATTTTTCTAACAATTTTTGCATTTCAGATTATACTAAGCTGTTGCACAAAAACCACTAGATAACGAGCAACTGTCTCTCATCAGAGAAATCACCAAAGCAGCCTCTTCAAACTCACTGAACACAGAAGCAGTTTATCCATCTAGACAGCATAAATAAGTGTTCTTCCTGTGGTTCTAGACATACTCATACATGTACAGAAGAGAGGCTACAGACCATCCAACAAATGAAATTGAACTTTCTCTGCACACATGAAAAACAGTTCCTCCCATGGGGCAAGTATAACAAGCACAGGTTAGCAGAATACAATCAAATTGTCCACATATTAATAAACGTTTGTACGACTTAACATGCAAATAAGATTTGTTTTTTGTTTCTTTTTTTTTTTTGAACAGAGTGGCTTTCATCTTAACTACTTCCACATTCAATAGCACAGTAGCTTAAAATTATACTAAGATACTACTTCATTATAGACACATGAGAAATGCAAGCTATRTACTGGCCAAGTAAGTTCCAACAACCCAGGTTTTCAGTTGGAGGTCTTCTTCTCTTCAGTGTTGAGCAGGCTTTCCCTGTTCAAAAGCTGCATATGACTAAAAGCCAAGATTGCCCTGTGCATCTCCAAGATTTTCATGCTTGACCAAAACAAATTGTTCATTAATCTCATGCAAAAGTAGAAAGTTATTGGTGAGGGAAGTGACAAGTCAATACRTTAATCAAGTAAGCACGCAAGCCACACCTCATCCACCATTAAGGCAAGAAAGTGGTGCAGGGCACAGCAATTTCAGAGTGAAAAAGTTCAAAAAAAATTTTTTTTTGCCTAAGTTGTTTGTCTCTCACTTATTTTTTGAAGCTAATAGAAAAAAATTGAACAAGTAAACCCTGAACAACAAATTTTAAAATACACTTTTCACAGACCTTGTAGAAGTTCAAATGGAAAAATCCATAAAGCCCAAAGCCACTGAAGTGGCTTCTTCAAACACAAGAATTGGATCTCTTTAGGCGAAAAAAAAAAAAAAAAGTTATAAATGAATCAGAGTGAACCATGTGTATTAGAAGAGGTTTATCTCAGTCTCTAAAAGCACTGCCAAAATCCCTAATCCTAGAAAAGCAGATAATTCATCCCATTCAGCTGACCAGCTCTACCTTTCTCCCCCAAAGGAGACAAGTCCTGCCCTCCCAGAGAAGGCAAGCTGATGTCTTTCTGGATGAGAAGCCATGGCTCTGAATGCAGTTTCTCAGCAAAAGCGCTCTTAGATGGAAAGGTGACCAATCTGACCAATCAAGATCTAGCTGGCTCTGTACTWCTTCTTTCACTTGCATTAGCTTTCTCCTCTTCCCAGCTCACTTTGCCCTTCTTTTGCCTGTGGATCTTCTAGTCACCTTCCAAAACCTGCCATCAACAGCAGTGCTTGTAGTTTGGGATGGGTCCATTAATTTAGCCTCACTAGTGGTTAGCCTTCAACAGCAATCTGGCCTCCTTGCAACTATTAAACTTGGTTCTTTTTTAATTACTTTTTTTTTTAATAACTTTTAAAGGAGACAAGTGAAATTGTTTCTTTTACATTCACAGAAATAACTTAGGACCTACAGGGTCTTCTAGAAGGGCAGAGGTACAGTATGCATTTATTTCAGCTAACAGGCTTTGGTACCCTCTTACCATCTGTGGCAAGTATGTTCATTTAAAGCCAACCAATCAGCCAACCACAACTGCTGAAACTATTTCAAATATGGTTAGGTTATGCTTGCCCACTCAGGTAACAAATCTCCACAAAGCAAAAGAAGTCCTGAATTCTGACCTGTAAAAAAGCTTCTCTCTCTTTTTCTCCCCGATAACACTCATTTTCCGTCATTTCCCCCAGCAGAACAGGCCAGCCCTGCCTATTCCATGCTACTCACACATGCCACTTGCAGCCTGCCTCCCAAGCCTCTTTTCTCACCCAAGCCTCCTTCTGTCATCTTGTTGGTCTGGATTTCACTTTTCAGTCCACTCTGACATGCTGYTTTGCACTTCAGGGGTCAAGAAGGTAATTACTGCAACCTTCCTTGGGGATAGCACCATGTTCAGGTCACTCAGCTGGCAGCAAACACGAGAGACAGAGTCAAGCCACGGCGTAGGGTKGCAGAAGTCCTGCCACTCGCCTGCAGACACCAGGGCACCACACAGCACGTGTTTTGGGCTTCCACTCTGCCACGACTTGCTGGAATGCTTTGCCACAGGCCTTCGGGACATCTCCACAGCCTCACGGCTGACCCCACACAGGAGGCCCCAGAATCACAAACCCTGCAACCCACCACAGGCGCAGACGAAGGAAAGGACACCTGAACAGAGCATCTCCAACCTCCTGAACAAACAAATAAAGCACCACTAGCAGACTCCAGATGTATTCAAAGTGCTCTTTGAAGAGCACTGACAACATTGCCAAAAGCATCCCCACAGGGTGCAAGCCTATGCTAGCACTGACATCCAACTGAGAACTTCGCCTCTGAAGCTAATCTCCTGATTTCCCCCACTTACTGCACTTCAGTTCCCATCTCAGAGCACATAAATGGGGCTCCCCACAGATTGAACTATACATGAAGACACACGGCAGGAGCCTCAAGGGTATTACAGTGCACAKAATCGACACAGAGCTAGTCTGAAGTGAAAATATATAAATAAATAATTAAACAAACATTAAAACATGTAGCATAGACATTGAATTCTCAGTACAAACTGGTTTACCCTACAAATTCACTTCTCCTGGTTACAGCAGTCACTCTCAGTATCTCTTCCCTTCAATACATACACCTTCCACTGCCTCATTTCTACAATTATCACCACATACCGTCCCAAAAAGGGCTCGATTCCAGATACTCAATTACAATGCTTCTGAACCTTGTGACTACCCTCTTTTACCAATATATTAAGAAACCTTATATACCACAGATAAGATGTAGCTCTTGCCTGAAAGAACATTTTATTTCTTTAATATAAAAAAGCATGGAAAAACAGTGTTAATGGAGAATGAAAACAAAATTGCAGATGGACTTACCTCTCAGGTTAACAGAATCCCAATCCATTTGGTCATGCATTACATTAAGTTTCCAGAGTAACATGTTAGAACTCCGCTTATAACACGGGCTCACATGACAGGCAAGAAGTGCTTTTTTAACTGGTTATACTGCAACGCTCTTGCCTCCACTCCACATSACAGGTGCAGTCTGGTGACCAGCATTTGGCATACAGCATCCTCAGGCAGAATGGTTGTGACAACATGCTGCCCTGCAACTTGGGACCAGGGATACAAATGCCACAACAGGGGAGCATAAGTGAAGGCAAGACAAAAAATTCATTCACCACATGTGCATTCACCACATTAGACTTCCACAAGCCTGGAGAATTCCMGCACAAGTCAGAGCTGCTGCGAGAATCTAGAGGAGAAACACCCAGGCTCCACAGTGTTCGCCTCTTCAGCCCAATTCCAGTTTGACAGGCCAGATCAGCAACCTCCCTGCTTTCRTCCTGTAACAACTTCTAGGCTTGTTAGCCAGTTTCAACAACAACCAACTCAGAACCAGAGATTTCAGGGATAACTACATTCCTCAAAGTTTTAAGGTCACTGGCAACTGGAGCGCCCATAGATTTAAAAAAGCTGCAAATTCTCTTGTCCAGTCAGGGTCTACTCAAGCAGCACACTGTCAACCAGTCAACCTATGCTACATGCCACAGGCTACATGTTCTCCATGTGGTCATTAAGGGGCATGGAAGGGACAGTATTTTGGGATACAGAAGAAGGTCAAAAGAATTACAGTGGGGAAACAATTCAGAGTTATTATGGTCAGAACRTGTAAAGAACAAAAATTCTAATTCAGCTCTTCACGTAACAATTTTCCACATGATTTCCAAGAGGAATGAGTAAATTCAGCCTTCAAACAATGCACGTGCATGCTTGCACATGCATGTGATAACTTAGAAAGTTCTGTTCATTTTCAGCCAAAAATATTTACTACCTATAGGTATTTAGTCTGTTTGAAATCACCATAGAACATCCATCTTAATGATAAGAGATGATGCATCTGTGTCTACATTGAGAAAAATGCTGCAGCATGAGCTAAATCCTTCTGACACACAAGAGCACCTACAGTGGGATATCAACCATTAGACAAATCCAGAGGAGAAACAGCTTTATTAGCCACAGTTTACAGTCTCACGAGAGAGTGTCTCTAATCACTTGTTCTCTCATCCAGAAATTGACCAATCCTAACTTTGCCCAGCCTAAGGCAAGTTCTAACAGATGCTGTGAACTGGCATATGTCAGACCTTCAGGACCCCTTCCTCTTCTCTCAACTATTCATCCTTCTCCCCACAAGATCTCTGAGTGTTCTCACACAGCTGTTTTGAGATGATTGGAACACTGCCCCAAATTTAGAGGGCAAATAAAAAAAGTTACAYACCCTCCTCAGAAAAGTGTCTTGCGTTGCCCTTGCTCTTGAGCTGGCAAGCAGGGGATTTCAGGAAATGCAGCACTGATTTTTTTCTGGCAGCAATGCTGATTTATGCCAGCTTCAAATGCTTGTCAGACTATACCCTAAAACATCAAAGCACAAGTCTCAGTGGTCCAACTGCTCTCTAGTTTATTTCTTTTATTACTGATACTTGTCTTCACAGAGCTTAATTAACACAAGCATGCACCAAACCTAGTTATTACTGCTAAGTCATTAGGTAATTTATCAAAGTCAAAAAAAAATTCTACAATTAATGAATTCTCAAAGATGACAACTGGGATAACAGTATTTGCCTTTATAGTTAAGGCTGCCCAATACTTCTCTTTAAAATTCTCCCTTCATAAATTACAGATTTTAAACATGCATATGTAAAGTTTTCCTTGACCAGTTCTATTTCAGTAGAACTTAAACAAAAACACAAACAGCAGAGAACAGTTTAACTATTTCAGAAAGCACAGTGATTGAAAACAAACAGATTTTCTGCTGTTTAGGAAATTCTCTTCATTTGCACATTGGTCCAATTAGTTCTAATGTCTCATGGGATTAAGAATAGGAACTTGATTACAGATGGAGATCGCAACAGAAGTCAGAATGATCTGTAACTATGCATAAAGATTTAACCAAATATAGTTTAACAGTAAGCAACAGAAATTCTTTAATTGAAGCTCAGGTATTCAACTTCAGCATTTGTCCCAGAAAGTCCTTGATGTTTCACCTGCATTATATATGCTCCTAAAGCTTTAACCTCATGAAATACATCCAGTTCCAGTGATAACATGGTAAAACTGGCAGCCCTGTGCTTTTTAAGCATGTCGCTTAGCTCATAACATGGTCAGGGCCAGAACACCACATGTTCTACTCAGCTCCCCCCAACACACACACACTCTTGGGTTGACATTTCACTTCACAACCTTTATTAACAAACAGTGCCACATGCTGCTAATTTAACAGGCTTCATTATGAATGGAGTATATATAAAGTATTTGTTACAGTTAGGATTTAATTATATTTTGTGGATTCCTGTTCTTTTAAGTAAATTTCATATAAAAACACTCATTTATGCCACCCTTTCTCATCTGTACAAGGTCAACTTCAGGCTCTTCAGTCAAACCTAACCCTCTTTTTCTATGCCTAAACATTATCATTACATCTTTAATAACAGGACTGTACTACACTACCCTAAGGACCTCTGACTTAACAAGTACACAAGGCATAATACACTTCCAAGGAAAGAGATGAATGCTCACTAGTTTCTTATTAGTTACACAAGGCAAGGAATATGGAATTACTACTTTCTCTTGATATTTYTGGACTACATTTAACAAAAAAGTTAGTATTTCAACATATATATAACCTATCAGATAAGTGTTACTGATAGAGTATGGACATATTCTGCTTTCATTTCTGTACTTTCTTTACCATATAATGGCAACTTTATATACAGCACCGGTAATGAACACAGCAATCCTTCTTCAGCCTACAAGGTTTGTAGGCTGTAAGCTTACAAATTTTTACCACGTGAAACATCTAAAAGCAAACATTCCATCTCAGTTGGAGCTTTGTAGGTCTTGTTAGGAGGATGGGCTCCTGAACAGCACATCGTTTCACAGCCAGAAAGCAGCACACTGAATTTTGAGCTATACAAACAAGAAACACTATAGCCAAGTTAAATAATATATAAAACAACATAATACTAAGATATTTATTACCATGTCGTTTCTGCAAATCTGAGAATCAGCACCTAAAAACCACACGAGACCTGAAGTCAGACCTAATAAGGTAACTTATCATCTTTAGGTAGCCTAGCCTCTCTCTCCTCTCTCCCCAACAAAAATAAATCTGGTGGTGGGAAAAGGCTTAGATAATAAGACTTCAGTGACTACTCCTTTTACAACAGCTCAYAGAGATAGAACAGTTATTTTGTGCTTGCATTTATGTTCATAATAACAGTTAAAGTACAGCCTATCAGCTCTGTCTTCTGTAGTTTACAGTAGGAACTGCTATTCCCCAGAAATATCTTAAATATATTTAGTAAAATGTGGGCTACAGAAAAACAGACACTAAATAAAATCAAAAGCACATATTTTACATAGTGGTGTCTACTAGGCATGGGGACAATGCCTAACATACACAATTAACAAACATGGAATTAAAAAAAAAAAATGAAGAACACATTTCCAGTGACAGAATCATTCATCACCACCAAGTCTTACAACATAGATCAAAACCTATTCAGATTCTACTCTAACATTTCAGGGGAAAAAAAAAAAGCAAATCACAATAACCACAACAATTATTACAATGAAAATACTATTTTCAGAAATAGATTCTTAGTGTTGTATTTTCCAAAACATAAAATCCACAAGGCAAAGTTTCAGAGGTGGGACTCAGCATAGGTCTATCATGCACAAATCTCACATTTGACTACAGACAACAGAAACAGGTGGTTTGATGGTGCAGTTCATCTTAAGAGGGCACATAGTCACAAACTGTGTGTGAGTGCATGAGAGAGCACAAGCACACATGCGTTATCTGCACAAGCATGTTCTCATATATTACTGTACTACATTCCTTGCTTCTCATAAGCACTCTCAGGAATTACACTATGCTACGTTTTGCAGCTAATGCTTATAGAATCATAGAATCAGTCAGGTTGGAAGGGACCTCTGGAGATCATCTAGTCCAACCTCTCCGCTCAGCACTGTCACCTAGGGCATGGTAGACAGGGTTGCATCCAGGCAGGCCATGAAGATCTCCAGAGAAGGAGACTCCACAACCTCTCTGGGCAAACCTGTGCCAGTGCTCCATCATTTAGAATACAGTATAAAAAAAAAATGTGTGAAAAATACCGTACCTAAACTTTTAACAAGCTTTCTGTGTAAGCAACTAGGAAAGACTGYATTATAACAAAAAATATGAACAATACTACTGCAGATAACATTACACAGAAGAGCAATTGATTAAAAAAACTGTCATCTAGGGTTAAAATAATGCAACTACCAAGCAGTGTCCTCTACATAAGCTACAGAGCACTAATATAATTCAAAAATGTCTAGCTATTTAGTTTATATTGATGATGTCAAAGGCAGTTATTGATAACTTCACTGATATCTGTTCAGGTACAGCATTTTTCTACACAATAGTTTTTGTACAATCCACATCCTAAAGCAATTTACCATCAAGATCTCTGCGTATCAAAAACATACCTAATAAACTGTTACTGTTGCCACAGAAGCATTACCAATCCCTGATCAGTTTGGGGGAAAGAAAAATGCACCTCAAACATTTAATAACTTAATGGAAGTATCTGTCAGTGCATGCAATAACTCCTGAATGCTCTACTACAAGTAACTCCAACAAAAAAAAAACGATATTACACCAAATTTTAATATACTTCTTTCAGTGCAGTGCTTGTACTAAAGATGATTATATTGTTGGTAATGAAATGCGTAAGACTGCAAGTTGGAATAGTGATTTGTTATCAGTCAACAAAACCYTTGCAAATAACTGTGACCATGGTTACATGAAGTATCAGCATTAGGAGAACATGCTGCACCTGCTGAAGGTAAAACCAATGATTTACTGAGAGCAGAAAAATAAAAACAGTATTTAGGAGTAGAATCAATTATAATGCCTGCATGATTTTATTATTTTGTCTTATTTGGCATTCCATCAAATCGAACAAAAAGGCTTCTCATCAAAACACTAATTATTAAATCCCCACAAGATAGCTGGTAACATTCTAGAAACATCTCCCTTACCACGCCATGCAAAGAGAGGAAACGGCCATGCTACATCAGACCCAAGGGTAGCCATCATGGGATTCATCCCAGACCCCTGAAGTCAAGGAAAGCTTCACTATAAACTTCAATGACAGCAAGATACAGCCCACATTTATTACAATATTGGTTCTCTGTTTTGTTGCTAAAACATGCACTTCCTTGCCAGTAAATATAAACTCCTGTTGGAATTACAGTGTTACACTGATTAATGACATATCAAATCCGATTCCTATTTGTGTTAACAGCAGTCTTATGAAAATTATATTAGTACAGACCCTAGCAGAGGATGTGATGTTCAGTYGTATTTATTTTTACAAATACAGATGTTCCTATGGCTTGCTGGTGAGACTGTCCACTGCCAAATAAGAAGCAAAGTTTGAAGCAATGAACTGTTTTTCTCTTTTTGGCTTGGGCATATGAAAGCAGCAATTCCTGAAATGTGATCAAGCCACACAATGCTTCAAACACCACACACACTCTTCTCGGGCTGCCTTATGAACCTGTCAAGGTTTAGATGATTCTCATCTAGTTTACTTGGCCAAAAACAATAATAAAAATAGAAAGGAGAGAATGAAAAGCAAAGTATATTTATGCAGATGAAGGACAATGTGAAGATTAACAGAAAAGATGAACTCTAAATTGAATCACACCACTGGAATTACTCTGCATATGAAAAGTAGTAGGTCAGACTCTGGATCACACARGTCAAGAGAATTTGCATTTTTCAGGCCTTTCCTCTTAAGATTATTTAATTTCTAACCAGGATAGACAACCAGAAAAGACAGTAGCTGCACATCCATTAATCATATGAGTCTAGGAAAAAAGTGTTCTTGGCCAGACAAAGTGGGACAAGAATGAACTGTAACATTCCAAAATGTTGTCAAGAAAACTCTCATTACATAGTTTTGTACATTTTCTTTATTTTCCATGAGATTCAGTATTGACAAATACACACAAAAAAGAAGTGTGCACAGAAAAGATAGCTCAGTCTACAAACTAAGTTATAAATCAGATGGGACACTCCAAGTGGCACATCATTATTTAAGTGTGGGGAAGAATGTAATATTCCTGTTTGGTCATTTGTGCGTCAAAAGTAAATTGGATTTTTTGCTTCCAATTTCAGAATCGTAACATTTCATAACAACATTTATACTAACCTTCCATAACTACATCTGACACARTGCATAATTCTGTTCTCAGAGAAACACAAATTCTGATTTTCTTTGCAAATGGGCTCAGATTAGCAGGATCAAATTCATAGTGTTAATAAATCACCAAAACTCAAGATAGCATCTAAAAACACTGTAATATATAAACCTTACGTACATTTTACAAACACATTAATCGTGAACAGATTAAGTAGGCCCACAGTAAAGTGATTCTTCGTCCACATTTGATTTCTTCTCATTGGTTGATAAAATATTCTTAAAGTAATATTCCATATTATTTTCATCAGGCTTTGCCCAAACTCTTAGGTGGGCCCTGATCTTTAGAACTTACTTTTCGGACACTTATATGCAAGCCAAACGTCAGTCAATTTGCATGACATACACCTCAAGTCCCCTACTGTCACCATGACCAAGCATTCCTGCTGCACTACTGAATACTCAAAGCGAAGTGAGCAGCAATCAGATTTACACCTGTATTAGCACATAGCATTGTATGCCAGGGATGGACCTGTAGATCAAAGCAAGTGGCTCTGAAGACCCAATATTCATACTTTTTAATGCTCTGGTGGATTTTAATTCAGGCTAGTTCTAAGCTGGATGCACCAAATCCCCGACATGGGTGGAATCCTCAACTCATGTTCCAGGACTGTTTTGCCGGGCAAAAATCCAGGTGCCAAATCAACTGTGGGACCACCTGTGATGTGAACCAGAAACTAATGAAAATAATAAGTGTAGTCACCTCAAAAGCACACTTCTAGCTTGAACATGCTAATGTACACATGCCCTCAGACACACTTCTCCACTGAATGTTAAGCCTTGATGAYAGTCACAAAAGAAAAATCCAGAAGACTTCAGAGGCATCAGCAACAGGCAATCTAGTCCCCTGCCCTCACAAAGCATGCAGAAGAACTGAGCTTCTCACAGGATACAGTTGTCTGTGCTTCTTTATAATCTGGCCACCTAAGTCTGCCCCAAATCCTCCCCTTCCCTCCACTTGCTCATAATGTTCACTCAGAGCTAGCCTGAAATCACTTCCTCAATGGCCCAAGGCACATCCTTTCTCACTCAACACGTGCCCTGAGGCAACCTTTCTCAGCAAGCTCCCTCTACCCCTCAACTTCGTTCCTCTTCTCCCTACAACAGCTGAACGTTCTGTAAGTTCATCGTGATCTCTCCTACAACCTTCCTATCTAACTATACAGCTACCTAACCTTCATTCTTTCAATCCAAAACTGAGGCTTCAATAGACCTGCACATGCTGAGCTGTGAAGTACAGCAATGGCTAGGCAAGAACAGGTGAGGAAAAGGAGGAGTCATACTGTGATAGACTGGAAAGGAAATGGGTCTCAAGCTATCTGGACAACAAGAACCTCAAGCTCTCAAGAAACGTAAGAGAAAAAGTAAGGCAATATATTATGTCAGAGAAGTGAATAAATGCTCAGAGAGAAAAAAATCCATAAAACTATTGCAAGGTAGCAAATCATCACCTTCTTGACCATTTTCTTAGTTTTGGTAGCTGGACCTAATCAGAACTGCAAATTAAGCAAATCAGGACTCCATCTGGAACTGGAAGCAACAATTAGATTTATCTTTCACCATAAAAATCATACAGAAAAAGGAAATAAMCTTCTCAATTATATGATAAGTTAGCATATATGGCAATTTCAATAAAGTTTTATATCTTAATATGAAATCACTATGTGGCTAATATCAACTGCGAGGAATGAATAGATATTTTAAAGATTTCTACTAGAAYGACTACAAGAGAATCATGGAGTTGAAAAGCTGACCCTTTGAGGAAGAAGAAAACCATGAAGACATAGAAATACTAATCCTAGCAATTCAATTCCATGCATTTGAGCTGAAAACAATCAAATAGTCACCTACTGCATAACAAAAGATAAATGAAAAACAGTAATGAAAAATCTCTAGATATTAATGTAGATTAGAAAAGCGAGTGTAAGTTTGACAGAAGGCATCTTAGCACCCTAGGAACAAGTTCCCAAGATGGGTTCTGTCAACTGTTATTCTTAACACCCTATTAGAGTGTCTTCAAAATAGATTTTAAAGAAACATGGATGCAAATAATTCATATCACTACTTTCTTCATTAGAAAAGTCAAATATGCTGTTTTACTCTTCTCAGTCATTCATAAAATTCTCAATTTGATGCTGTCTTTACAGAAGAGTCTGGGCTGGAGGTGGAATGCAGCCAAGCTACTGCTCAGTATCAATTAATATGCAGCTTAATAAAACTAGCTAATATAAGCCAAGAATTAATGCAATATGTGAAATAAAGCATATAAAATTAATGCATACATTAAGAAAATGTATTTAAAAATATATTGAACATACACTAAATTCATTTTTCCAAGAGAAAAACTATGAAAATATACATGAGGAAACATATTAAGCTTCACTGTCTAAACAAGGGGAACAAGAAAAAAAAAATCTTTAAATTTATCAAGTTCAGTTGGTTTGTTAGCTGAACCTAACCTAACACTTCCTTTAGTGAAAAAGTGGTCCACTGTTTGTTATGGGACTAAGAGCAGATATGGATTTTCTTTTTAATAGCAGATTAGGTATTTCTGAAAGCAGGAAGTAATAGCAAGAAACTACTTTGCAGCACTGTCTTTTGCTTTTAGAAAAACTGTTACATTAAGAACATGAACATTTTTAAACTAGCTCAAATTAAGGAAAGTAAATGCAGTAACAGTTTTCACAGTTGATCTGTTAGAGTTCTAAATCAGTTATGTACACACTAAAGCACTGTAAGGCAAGAAAACTGAAACACTGCTGAATTTAAAAGGCAAAACAAAGCAGAAACGAAGTCTTTAATTGCAAAAAAACCACAAAACAAAATACAAATCAAAAACTGTGGTTACTCAGAGTCTACATATAAAATACTTGAAAAAACAAACCACTTTCCCCACAGCATGGAAAAAAAAAAGTCATAAAATTTAGGCAAAGTTAAGTTCAACCCACAGTCTTCTGTTGATTGAGGAGACTTAACTTTACTGAACTCTACACATTCACACACAGACTATAGCAACTGCATTATCTGATGTCTTGTCCAGTGCCAGTCAGTCAAGGCACTGCTCCTTCGTAACAATTAAACATCCTGGTCTCAAAGACGGGATGCAGGCTTTCTTCCCCAAAAATTGCACTCCTCCCTCCCTCTCCTGAAATTTTATTACCTTCAGTAGCCAAAGATATTTTGTTAACCTTCTTTGATCCAACCTCTAAAAATATATTTAAGATTTCAGCCTTTCTGGGAAAACTACCACCTATTGTCAGAAAGAGAAATCATAATTTCAAATGTCTGCCAAATCTGCTTTACAGTATTTTATTTCTATGCAAGACATTTTGCTGGAATTTTCAGTGATGCCAAAGGGAGTCAGCTGCCCTGTCCCACAGTCTCAAACCCCCCCCCCGCCTCTTAGCTTGTTCAAATAAACACATGCGCGCACACACACACACACRCGCACACTCTCTTCTTCTGAGCACAAGATGTAGAAGTAAAAAATAATGTTGGTCTGCATTTTAATTTGCCAAAAAAAGTCCTGTTCTTCAAGACTGTGCACCTTCAAASCAATCTAGCAGTTTTAGTGAGGATTTTCACTATTTGGTACACTGCWTCATTCTCCCCAAGTCAGAAGTAAATCAATGTCCTAACCATCGTGCTTGAAAGCTTAGTAACAGAAGCACTGGGATGAATCCTAGATGTGATTCCTTACCATCAGAAATCAAGAATTCTGCAATCGAAAAATCAAGAACTACTACACCTGAAACAAAAGTATTAAACACAGAATATTATAACTAGYTGAAGTCATAATAAGAGACACAGCATAACCCTACGAGTTTAACCTATTTCCCCTTTCCACTTCTTGTCCTAAAATCTGTCAATTGATGAAATGCAAAGATAATTGCATTCCAGCCATGTCTGAAAGCAATTTATTCTGTGGTGTTTTAGGATCTACCCTAGGATCCTAAGGACAGCTGTTTCACAGCTTCACACACACTTGCTATTCCACACTCCTTGAATACGTAGGAAAAAGTAAGTAAAATCTCAACAAACCTTTTGAATGACTGGAAAACAATAAAACAATTYTGCAGTCAATTCAAGATTTATCCAACTGCTATTGATCTTCCATGTGACAATGTTTAGCTTGATCCTCCAGATCTCTAAGGAATACTATTAAAGGTCTTCCTACAATGATGGACAAACCACAGACAGTCAAAGACTGAAATAATCTCTCTTATACTTTAATTTCACTTTAAATGTCTTCCTGGTCTTTAATTCAAAACTAAAATAAAAACACAATGAAATCCTACAGGTCTGGTCTGTASCAGCATCAGCATTGGTCCTTCTCAAATCAAAGCTGCCAAATAACTAGGGTAAGAGTAAACACACTTACAAGCTTCTCATCAATAGCTTCAAGACTTCCCCAGCACATGTTCGGGATACAAACCTGAGACCATGCTGTTTTCAAATGTATTGAAGCAAAGGACCATCCATTATTTCAAGCTAGACCTCTGCTCACACAACTTGCTCATTCCAAAATCCTGTAACATTCTATTCTTTTCTGAAAGATGACTGTTTTTACTCAACCCAGCAGAAGATTTGTCCATATATGGACAACACTGAAGACAACAAATGGCTCTTTTCCCAGTCTATTATCAAGCCAGGAAATTAGACAGCCTGAGGTAGTCTGCCTGCCTTACTGTGTTCAGAGCCCAGAGAGGAAACCTTCACGACTTCGTCCATCATCCAGTCTCACACCAAGGAGAATGGATGCTTTTCCTTTACAGCCTTAGCAGCAATCGTCACCACCAATTTTATAGACTATTAAAGGCCTCACATAGCTACATAAGATAAGAGCGCTAATGATGAAAGTTAATGTTACATGGTGGAAAGCAGTGCTCCTATGTCCGAGGGGAGGGGGAAATGACACATCAATAAATTCAGCAAAATTGAAAGAAGAAACCAAATCCCTTATCTGTTACTTAGTAAGCCTCAGACATTTCTATGCCATTGCTAAAATTTAATCCAGTTCTACATAAACCCGAAGTCTGCAGAATGGTATCAGCGTGACACATTTTACCCTCGGATGTTCAGGTGTCTGTAAGTAAGAATCTTCTGCCTCTTCACATTCAACTGTGGTTGAACTCATTTTCTTGAGTAATAAAACATCCATGGCAGGAATCTATACTCTGAACAGCTCTAAAAAATAGATTTAACACACAAACAGGCTAAAACTTCCCAAGCAGACCAAGAAATACAGTCCTCCTTTCACAATGGAAATCCTGCAAATAAACTCCTTCCACAGAGTCAGCTCAGCTGCCTAGAAACTTAGCAGCAGGCTATTCTTTGCCTTTTTAAGCTGCAAAGGAAACGATTAAGGAAGCATTAAAACATAAGTGCACCATAAAAGGCATCTACCAGAAAACTAGTTGCTATTTGCAATAAAGAACACGCCTTATTTACACAATAAAAAAATACAGTCCCAATATCCTCTTCACATATCCAGAAGAAAAAAAAAAAATATATATATATATATATATATATATGTATGTATATATCAGTATATCAGAAGAATATTAACATGGGTTGATATTTCAGCTCCTCAGATTTGCAATTTTTTTTTTCAGAAACTTGAGTAGGTGGGACTGCATCTCTTCAATGGAAAAATATGAACTGATGTGTCATAACCTATTTTTGTTTTGTTGGGATTTTTTAGTGCTCTGCTTTTGCCAGAAAATTCCTTACTGCCCCTTCCATTTCTTGATGTCCCAACTGTCTTTTCATCTATGTTTGTTTTCTGATTGGCAAGGAAACTATGAAATTCTATCTTGTTTCTTTTATATGCCTTCTTGCTCTCTTCCGTTTTCCTCCTATTAACACATCCTGTGCACGTTAATCTTTCAAAATACACTTAGCAATAGAATCTACCAGCACTTTATGCTGCCAGCATTAGTCAAAGGCAATGAATATAGACAGTTACTTGTAACAGGCATGGAATTCTAACAGCTAGATGAATGTTTTTGCTATTTTTCAGAAGATCAGAATTACCTATAAACTACCAATCTCAGTCACTCTGGCTGCTTTCACTTGGTAAAGCTGTAAAGAAGACAGGGGTAGGGTGTTGGGTCTTTTAGAGAAAAGTCCCTTCTGAAGTGGAGCTGTGATGAGATAAAATRAATAAATAGGCACACCAGAACCCTGTTCCTGAAGATACTGCAACTACCAAGATGTCGTGGGAGGAATTAACTWACAAAACTTACAGGAGGTTTTGGAAGGCGGAAAAAAACACTGAAAGTGCTCTCACCCTGCAGCAGCTAGCCCTAATAGGGGAGGCAGGGCCATGATCTCATACTGTCAGGAATCCCACTTTGTATTTTAAGATGATATGAATAGATCACTTTTTGTTGTTAAAATACTGTTACTAGCACTTGCTAGTGCTCTTTACTCCCTTTCCTAGCTTCGATCAGTTGCCCAGCTTCTACATGAGCGATACATTTGAAAGACACAAGAACTAGTAAAGAAAACGTATTTACYATAGTTTAAGTTATGTATAACACAAAATTAGCATGGAAGCATGCAGCAGGGAACTGGTAAATAAGGGGCAACTACAACAATACTAGTGGTTTAACAGCAGTTTAACAACAGTATTTAAAAGTAGTTCCCTCCCTCCTTTTGACTGTTAAATCAATCAGATGAAGTGCTACTTCATTTGCCCAGCACAGCACTCCACCTGGAAAATGCCAGTGCACTGAAAAACAGCTGGTGCCTACGTGCAGTCAGGGCAAAAACAAAGGAGATACCGTAGGATGGTAAACGAGTTTGCAGTCATATTTTGGACTCTAATCTCCCATCCCTAACCAACAGCACTGTTTCCCTGCCATAGCCTCAGAAACRTCAACTACCATATCTTTTTTACAAAGCCTGCTGATTTTCGAAGGTGCCACAAGTCCACTTGCCAAGCAAGAAAAAAACAAACAAAATTGGGAAATTAAGTTGAATTCGAGTTAAATCTAACAAAATCCAAGTGTACACTGTGAGTTGAAATACATTTCATGAAATAGGTCCTCCTCTTGCTTTTCACTTTCAAGACAGAAAAAAAGCAGTTAAAATAATGAACTACAATATACTCAAATCAAATACTCTGCTTTGAGTAGTCCTACTGTACTTCCTTTAAATCTGAAAGGAAAAAGTTTTGTGGTAAGATTTCTTTCCCCCAAATTGTTATCCTGGCAGCTTCTTAATGTGTGTACTAGGGAGCTTTGACAGTCTGCTTCCACAAATGTCCTACAAAAAATTATGTTGACAGATTTTCAGCCCCAAACACTGCACAACTGACTGAAGGGCAAGCAGGGAGCTGCCTGTCTTTAGCATCAGATCAAAAGAGCCATCTCTGCTCTAACAGCTCAACTGCTACAATATCACCRTTGTCCTTAACTCTTTTTTAGTACTTCCTACAAACACACAGGAAATAAAAAGCCTGCTTTAAATCCAAAACACAGCTTATGTATCAGAACAGCACCTCTAATGTATTTATGACTGATGCCAATTTTTATAACAGCTACATAATGTTTTGTTCTCTTAAAAATGGACATAAAAACATCATAACCCTTGTTATAAAAATAAATAAATAAATAAATAAATAAATAATTTGACCATCACCACCACCACCCACCTTGTCTGCAGGCTGCCAAGGAATGAAAGGCCTCATTTCATTACGGTTGCAGGTGGGAGGTTGTTGGAACGATGCTCTCCAAGTCTACTGACACATACATAAAGAGAAACTAGCAGCAGAGTTGTGTAAGACTTTCATTAGAAAAACCCACCACTTCCAATCCCCTTCTTTCCCTTGATTTCTTTATTAACATGAAACGTAGCTCATGCTCTTCAGCTTGTGGCAATTTATGATTTTACAGAAAGGTCATGTGAAARACCTGGTGGCTTAATATAATTTAAATGACAGGGGAAAAAAAAGGAATAAGATGATCACAGCAGTTTTGGATGAGATTGCTATGAACCAGAAACTGAGCACACCAAGGCCYGAAAACAAGCTGTAATTAATAAAATTAGTAAAATTTTTACCAGCTTAACATGCCTTATTCTTTAGTTCAGACCTCCTGACGATGTTCTTTCATTTTCCTGCAATCTGAAAATAAACTAGCCTTCATTTAATTCACAAAGCATTAAGAGTAACTTCACTCTAGTTTAAAATAATAATAATAATAATAATAATCCATTTGAATATCCATGCACCATTCTTATCTCTGCATTCAGCTGTTATTTAGAGTTTTAATGGGATCTGAGTTGTACATACGTCTTTGGCCTGGAAAAATGAATAGGCATGAAATGACCATAAACAGAATAAATATCTTCAAGATGTTACAAAAACATGCTTTATTTGTTTTATATAACAATCATTTTATCTTACTGCTTTTAAACCACTTTTACAAGTTTTTTCTAGCAAGATTTATGCAGTTATCTATATAAAAACCTGACCATCAGGCCTTTTACCCTAAGCAGTACAGAAAGAACARCTGGGTGTCTAGTCACCCTTCTCTTCGCATCAGGGCTACTGGAAGGTCCATTCAGATTATGGGCTATACAAACAGCACAAGGAATTACCAATAATGCAGACAATTACGTTTTTTTCTTTTTAGAAAAAAAAATAATAATAATGGAGAACCATTGGAGAAATAACCAATGGGAAAGGAATGGGGCTTTGAGTCATTTTTGTTCCCAAATCTGCATGTATAAGTAAATGAAAACTTTTAGGCAAATGTCTAAAAAATAAGTTCCAAAGAAAAACATCATGTGGGTGTTGCTCAATTCTGAAAACATCTTTGCAAGGTGCATGTACGAAGTAGGGCCTTTTCTGCTCTTATTTTTTATTGGCTGTATATTTTTTATTGGCTGAGGGTTAAGGAACCCTCTCCTATCAAACCTGTCCTCTACTTCACTCGTACAATTTCCACTGAAATTAAACAGGAGTAAGGGATTTTTTTTTTCTTTTTCCCCTCTGGAGGGTTCTTAAAGACTTTCTGATTATAAATTCTTTACACATGATTACTCACTCCATAAATTATCAATAAGGTACATCTCTACGCACTGTATTCTGACAACTGTGACCAGAGAAAAACATTCAGATATTCCCAAATATTCAGATCAACTACTGGTGTAACATGGAGCTCGTGTTCTTTCACCTATCAGCATGACTGACTTTTTCTGAAGCCTGTTCAGAGAAATGCACTGCAAACAATTAGCAGGAAACTCATCATCTTCCAGAGGCCAAAAACAAATTTCAAAAAAAGGCACTGAGGATGTTTTGTTTGGAATCTTAGAGAACTGCTGTGAATTTGAATCAAATTGATGAAGTGCAGTGTGTTCCTACTTCAGACTAAATGACTTTTTGAACAAAATATTAAAAAAAAAAAGAAATTAATTCATTTTGCTTAAACACATACTTGATGCAGTAGATAGGATCAAGGTAATACTGTCTCATTTTAATGYATTTTAGTTTCCAAGAGGGACTGAGAGGAAACATAGCAACTCCATCAGACAATGTATTACTGTTGGCAATAACACACATCAGATGAAAAATATTTAATTCTTTCAAAGAATTTTTTGAATTCATGTAGTTTTATACATTTAGCACCTCTTGTTGAATCAATTATGGTGATTCCCTTTCTCAGCATAATCTACAAAGAATAAAAAAAATGTAAGTTTTGTTGAATTCAGCTTTTGTTGCATCATATTTCAAAATAAAACYCTCTTCAGAATTTTGTAAAATACTCCTCATGAATAAAAATTTTCCACACTGCTATGAGGAACCGATGGCAGCAAATCAGATTCATAAAGCACAAACAGCCAGTACAACCAAAAGATCAAATGATGGGAGCAAATATCACAGCAACTGAAGTCAGTGACAAACCTTGCATTAAACAGAGTAGAGCTGCAATYTTGTTCCGTTTCCAGGGAACATAAATGCATTACATCAGTTAAGCTGCACTTCCCAAAACAACTGAATTGCAGGAGTCCCTTGGTAAATTACACTTGAGTAAGGACTACTGAAAACATCATGGACCTCTTACTCCGAAGCCATGCACGCTTGTTTCATACATGAAAGAAAATTTGCGGAATCCGAAAGACATCACAGCTGTCCTTAATGTGACCTCAAAGCTACTGAGAGAACTAATAAATATACAACCAAAAATATAAATATAAAACCAAAAAAGCATGCACACACATGCATACAGACTGGAAGGTCACTAAAGCCTTTTTTCCAAGGATTTTATTCTATCAGATACACCAAGCAAAACATACTTTATTACCTCATTGGCTTGTCAGCTACAAATTTGCCCCTACAAATGTATTTYGAACTAACAACTGATTTTGATCAAATCTGAGTGAACACTTGAYACATGTCAATACATGCATCAAACAACTTCATGAAAATTAGCAGCTAGGAAGAGGAGTTGCACAAACAAGTGGCTGCAGAAAAAGAACAAAAGATGACGTCCTACTCGTGTTATTAGATAGCAGACATTCCACAAAGCCCAAAAGCTGGGCAGAAGGAAAAGGGTGGAGGCAGTGGAGAAAGAAGGAAAAGCTCCAGGAACATCCAGACTCCAAAGATTCAACGCACGCTGAATTGCTTGGGGTTTTTTTTGTCTTATTTAACTTGTACYGCTCTGTCACAAGTGTAGAGAGGAGCAGATTCCCAGTATTTCAGCAGAAAAGCTATGAAGCTAAGTAGTTGAAAATACGATGATGTATAAGATAGGACAGCAGCACTTAGGAGATGCCCAGATTATGTCATTGCTCAAAAAAAAAAAAAAAAAAAAGACAGCGAGCGCATTACGCCGATAAAGTAACAGCATTTGTATTTTAGTGTTTTACCCAAACTATTCATAGAATACACATGTAATTATTTCTATTGCACTTCTTGGTAATAATACCATTTTGAAAGAAAACAAAGTAGTTAAAAAGTCTCCCAAAACTGAATTCAAAAGGTTCACTGATCTGTGCATCAGCTGTTACTTATGATAAAACTGAAAGCCATAACCTTCACATGCAAAATTTCACAGCCAAACAATATAAAATGTAAGTATCACTAAGTAAAGAACCAGATATAACTCTAAGCAGTAATACATAGAAACTGACTGTTATTCGTAATATAAATGTCAGTGCACATGTTTTTAAAGAACAGGAACATAGGAACAACATCCATCATACAGACTGAAGATATTACTTTTTTCATAATCATTGTTCTATTTTAAACATGCTCATCCATTTCTCCTTATTCYCCCCCTTTCCTAAAGCTCCCTAAAAAAACAAGAAATTATTATTTTAGCATTCAAGAGCTCTAAAGTTTCTTAAACAGGTTCACAAAGATTTCCAAACTGAAGCAAAGATGCAGAATTGAATTATAAAAACATCCATGAAAAACATCATGTTACAGAGTTGAACACTGTTCAATTCAAATTCTCCCCCAGTGCAGCTTAACACTTCACTCCTTAAGCAACAGCACTGACTACACCACAATTTCCCAGAACAGCACATACCAGCAAACATACAGGAGGAAGGATCTACGGTCWGAAATTTAAAGTGCATGGCAATGTTGCTCTTGTAGCTGAATTCATATTAGAAGGTGATGCAAATAGAAAAAATTTGAAGACTAGTCTGCTGTAAATTGTAGGTGTGGTAGAAAATGGTAACTGTCCACAAAACTGAATTACAGACACAGTCTAGAAGCGTTTGAAGGATATCCTTTTTTTTCCCCTGTTTTTCTATTTCATTCTCCCCCCACCCCCGCCCCCATAATGCTGTGGTAAACTTGTTATCTTCATTGTCACCACTATTTCTCAACAAATATAATGCTATTTACTAAAACACTGACTCTTTCCTTCAATTAAGATTTGCTTATCTAAGAAAAACAGCAACAGCAGAAGCAGGCCTGATCAAAATTGATCATTAGCTCACTTTGCAGCTTTAACACAAGCACATTTAAAATGATTCCACCATTGGTCTTCAAGAATGAYGTAGTGTACGTTTTTTTTCCTTCAAAGCTGCTAGATTCCCAATGTCTGGCACCTGATTATGGAAAATAATAAACACAACAGCAGATGAAGTCACCGGAAGCTATGGAAACATTACTCTTTGAAACATGGAGGCAATGTGGCCTGGTAGAAGGATCCCAGGTTTAGAAGTCAGGTTCTACCAGTGGCTAGAAGCCACTTACCTAATTTCAGTTGTTTCCCCAAATGAAAAACAAAGATGACAGAGGCCCCAAGCTGTCAGTGTTAGGGAAAACTGATCAATATCCAGGTCTGTTTAGAGGACTAGTCACTGCTCACCCAGTACTTTGCAGAAAGAAAAGAAAAAAAAAGTTTTAATGCGTTTCAGCTTACCTTCTATCACTGGCATACCCAAAATTAGTGACTATTCTTGCACTTCTGTCTGATCCTCTTCACTTTCTTCAGTAACATGCAGTCTGCTATTGCCCCGGAGTCCAGTAAAACTTAATGCCCACAAAAGCTAAGTGCAACAATAGGAAATAAATAAAATAGAAAAGCCCATAAAACAACTAGTAATTTCATGTTCTGTGGAGGGTCTGCACTGTAGACTTGAAAGGACTCAGGTGTTGTCGGGGGGTGGGGAGGAAGGAATAAAGATACGTTTCCTATCATCAACAACTGGCATCTTCTACACAGGGTAAAGTACTGGGCAAACGAAGCAATGTTTTTCTGTGGGGAAAAACATTAACTGAGCAGCCAATTAGAGACTTTCATAATGCTGACATCCAAGATGGCAAAATCTAAATTACAGAAGTAATGCTATTTCCTGTCTCTGAAGAAGACTACCACTTCAAATGTTTTAAACATACACTTCCAAATTATTTTCTGAAGCTTATTAACAATTTAAGGAATGCATCGTCTCCCTTCTTAAGCCTGCTCTGTTTTAATTCAGAGAAGGTCCTCAATCTAGTTCACCATGTGGCCACACGAACCTGCCTGCACAGGGGAGGACTACACATGAATAGGAAAGAGTGGCCTTAGGACCACTCAAGAGAGGCCATTTCTTTGGAGTGTTAGTTTGTAACAACTTAAAAGTGCTCGCCTGACCCCACAGTGAACTTATTCAGGAAGTTAAGCAACAGAAAACTTACCCTACACCAAAAGTCAGCAGGTTTTCTACCACCTCAGCTCCCTGAACCAGCTTGCTCTGGGTTCAGACATATTTCAGCACTAACGAAGAGAAAGGGGAAGGAAGMAAGTAGTTGCAGCAGTTTAAGCCCTCACCGCCCCTAACAGGCTCTCGCAACCTGCTTCAAGCTTGACAGCTCCAGAGCAGGACCCAAGGTCACTTCTGCAGTCTGTTCATCAATTACCTCAATCTACACTCAATATATTAGCAGAAATTCAGCTCCACATGCATCACCTGTTAGGAAGACAAACAATGTGCTTGAGCCTTTCTTCTGCTATCTCTGCTAAACTGCTAAGGACTTTGAGCAGAGAATTCTAGGTTAGGTATCTCAGTTGCCACCAGTAAACCTGCTAGAGCTCATCTCTAGGTTTAAAGCCTACCAAAACAACATTGGTTTAAATCAATATAAGAGTTTTTAAATAGACTTTCAGATCAGTTTGTAACTCAGTTCCAAGTTCCAAACTGAAGTCTARCACAAGGCAGTTCTGTATTTGTGCAAACCTTACGCCACATTCCACTTACCAGTTTGTGTTTTAGCAAAAGGATTTCTTATCAGCATTGCCCAAAATAATTGGGTAACTGTTCTCACATTCTCTTTTGAATTATGATAAATATAACAGATTTTAACTTCTTTACCATTCCTCCCTTCAGCTCCATAAGCATTAATAGAACTGTTTTCAAACAAGAAAAACAAAAACCTCCTTTTACAAGTGCTTGGAAAAAAAATATTTCTTGGCACTACAGAACAGTAAGTTGCTTTGATTCAAGCACAACGTTGTTAAAACAAGATGTTGCAAAGTGCTAAGAGAGTGGTTCAACATTTCAAAAAGAACRTATACATAGCTGAATGAACCAAAACAAATAAAAAGTTAAGTCTTGCAGCCAAATCAGAAGCCACCAACTGCAACATAACCTTGTCAACAAGAATTAAGAYTTGTCATGGACTAGTAAGGGGACATCCTGCCCATTTTCAGTAAAGTAATACACTGACATCAGCTGTATTCACAACAAATTCATGGCTAGAGCCATCTGAGACAATTCATGTTAACAGACACAGGAARGGGACGTACAGTCTATCATAGAATCACAGAATCAGTCAGGTTGGAAGGGACCTCTGGAGATCATCTAGTCCAACCTCCCTGCTCAGCACGGTCACCTTGAGCACAGTAGACAGGGTTGCATCCAGGTGGGCATTGAAGATCTCCAGAGAAGGAGACTCCACAGCCTCTCTGGGCAACCTGGTCCAGTGCTCCGTCACTCTCACAGGGAAGAAGTTCCCCCTCACGGTCAGGCAGARCTTCCTGTGCTTCAATTTCTGCCCATTGCCTCTTGTCCTGTCACACGGGACAACTGAAAAGAGTTTGTCCCCATCTCCTTGACACCCTCCCTTCAGATACTTCTACACATTGATAAGATCCCCCCTCAGTCTTTTCTCCTTCAGGCTGAAGAGGCCCAGCTCTCGCAGCCTTTCCTCATAGGGCAGGTGCTCCAGCCCTCT
>NW_028185805.1:280742-293316 GCF_003343005.1 Rhea americana | reverse complement strand
CCCCTCATCCAGGTCACTGATGAAAAAGTTGAACAGGATGGGACCCAGCACTGAGCCCTGGGGGACTCCACTAGCCATAGGCCTCCAACTAGACTTTCTGCCRCTGATGATGACCCTCTGGGCTCTGCCTTTCAGCCAGTTCTCAAATCCACCTCACTGTCCACTCATTTTACCCACACCTCCTGAGCTTGCCTAGGAGGATGTTATGGGAGACAGTGTTTATATTGAGCCTGATTTATGCTTTAATAAATGGTCAAGAAAAAAAAAAGGAAAAAGGTGGACAAGTTATTAAATTACAAATCAAGCTTTAAAATAAAACACTGGATAGAATGGTAAAACTTTCAGAATGACCTAGTAAAATAATGCTAAAGGCAGGGCCAGCTGGCATACACAAGGGGATGTTAAATAAAAGTTAGCCAGTCAATAAATATTAAACCACAAAAAGTCAAGAAATACATGAAAATGTTATCTTTAAGTACATTCATAATCTATATAAAATTCACTAGGCACTCTTTATATTGTTATTCAAAAGAAGATAGCTAAGCAGAAAGAAAAGGTTTCTGACATTAAAGATAACCCTCGTACTTAAAGCCCCAACCCTTATACTTCAGTGAAAGAATTTCTTCAAAATTTGACAGTTTACTCAGTGATGTTTACATAGCAAGTCTCTCATCTACTCCAAGAAGAAACCTTTTAGAGTTTATAAATAGCTTTCTSTAAAAGGATAAACATTTTCTTCTGCTTTTATCACATTCCTTTCAGCAATAAAAATGTTCAATTTCTCTTACCGTTTCAACTTTCTTCTATTTCTGAATGCTACTCCTTCACTACTACTGCCATGGTTAGATCAGYCATCATCATTTTTCCTTAATATTAAGTATGTGTCATCTACACACACGTTTCATTCATATTTGTCAAGAAGTTTTGTTTTCCCTTTCCCCTACGAACATTCATTTACAAATTTCCAGCCAGAACTTTTAAGAAGCCTTCCAGAGCAGCAAGTTGAGGAAACACAGACAAGCCAAGTACTTGCCCGTAGTCAGGCAGCAGCCATGTCTCCCAGCAATGGTCCCACATTCACCAAACACATCTTTCATTCAGGCATTTGTAGAACCTGTGGTTCAGGCTGTGGAAGCCAAGATTTTGGTCCACAGAAACAAGGTCTGCCCTCGTGCCACAAGTGGTATAAAGATTTCTCTACTGCTCCATAGAGCTATGTCCCAATATTACCAAGGAAAACAGAACAGAGCCTGTTCTCCAGCTATAAAACGCARTGACATTATGCAGCCTGGGTCCACACAGCTAAACTCTTCCCSTGACAAGAGATGGGAGAAGACAAGTATCATTCTCCACTGCATTTTGGGAACAGTTCCTGGCCTTCCCTTTCTCCCAGCCCACATGCAGGCAGTACTTAATGGAGTATTAGTCAGGCATTAGTCAGAATTGGACCTGGGAGCCCACTAAAAATGAAGTAGTACGGACAGTTACAGGGCTAGAGCTTGAGTCCGCATCCTATCTGTATTTAGTTGGCAAGGATAAACACAGCATATAGCTCCAATACAAGTCCAAAAAAGGTCTGAAAGAAACAGGCAATCTACAAGCACATTCCTACCCACAAACAGCCTATGAAAGTTCCTACAACATGTCAAATTATCTTGTTCTCTGTACCACAAGAACGAAGCCAGCAGTTGCACAGGAAATGCACTGTTCTATAAACACTGGAGACTGCAAGACTGCAAGTTGCCCATACTCTGGCCTTTTGAAAGCACTTCTCAAGAGGRCACCTCTAACCTCCAGAGCCTCTCACATTCATAATCATGAACTGAACGCCACAGAAGCACATTCCAARACTCAAGACTTCTGAGAAAGGAGCTTCCCAAGGGTAGTTGTCTCAGGAGTCTTTACTGGTGAAAACTGARGTCTGAAGAAACAGGAATAGTGAGAAATATCCACTTAAAACTCATTTGCTCCCAAGCACAAGACATACAGGAGCTTGGCATGATGAAACCAAGCATAATGGCTAAGGCAGTGCCTGTTTTGAGAATAGATTACTTCAGTTTCCTGTTACATCAAACAGTAACTTTCATCAGTCCTACGTTTGCTTAAAAGAAGAAAAAAAAAAATCCGACTGACATCACACTTAGGGCTGGGCAGACAGTGGCAGATTAGGAAATACAATGAGTCACTGCAAGCACAGAACACATAGGAAGGGTTTTTCAACTGCTGTGCAAAATTTAGTCTTACAAAGAAGATAAAATACAGGCAAAGTGAACTACACCAGAACTAGAGTAACAGCAACACACAGACCAAACAAAATAGCTGGGGAAAATAAAAACATTATTAAAAAGACAGGGGAAGAGACAGGGAAGAGACAAAATCCACACAGAATTCAGCAATCAAGAAGGAAATATCAGCTAAAATAAGCTGACGGGTGGACAAAGAGGAAAGACTACTAAGCAGAGAAAGAGATAACACAGAGAGAAAGAAAGCGATGGAAAGACAAAGTACAGAAAATAAGACTATGCTCCAAAAAAAATTCACATAGAAAAAGTTTCCAAGGTATCTGTATATGCACAAGAGACACAAAATATAAATACAACAAAGTGTTAAATAAAAGAATGTTTGGGCTTTTTTTTTAAAAAAAAAACATAAACTTAATTGAAACGTGTTACGAAAAAAATTATTAATGAAACAGAAAACTAAGGTACATACTTTTTTTTAAGAAAAGTCAATCAAAAGAGAGAATAGTAGTTTGGCTCAGTTTGTAAGTAAATAAAAATGTGACACTATTTAAGAAATACAGTGCACAAACAAAGCTTAGACAGTAAAGAAAACTACAAATGAACAAGACAAACATTTAGCCATCTTAACTCAGGCATCTTATTTTCTGAGCCAGAGTACCCCAGTGTTGCAGAAATGCTACTAAAATATCTAGGACAGAGAAGTGGTATTTTTCCTGCCAATTATGAAACTTCCCCACAGGGTGAAGCAAAACAAACTATACTATTAAAGGGACGAAGCAATGCTTGTCAGTAGCCAGAAATGTCTGCTGTTTCAGGGACGTAATTCAAGATGGATCAGAAGCATAATTAAAGATGCAAGGGTTTTGCACAATGTCACTAGAAGCTGGGATCCAAAAGTTTTCTTTCCTTTAGGAACTATTCATGGCTTGACATTAGGGGATTTTTTCGACGCAAGTGGAAGGGTAAGAGGAAGGAAGAATGTTGGAATTAACAGCTGAATAAACTTTGTTAAGTACAGCTAAACTGCACAGGAGTCTGGTGATGATGCAAAAGCAAGGAATCAGATCAATAAGCACTAACAAAAGCATTCAATCTTCACAGTTTCCAGCAGGAAGCTGGATTAACTGGTCTCAAACTCTGACAATCTCTTCTTCGGGCTTGTAATCTTGAGATTACTACTGCTGCTGCTATGTTAGCTTTATTATTATTGTTGTTGTTTTAATTAGAAAACACTTAAAGTACAAACATGAACAATGTAGTGAGTATTTTTGAGCCAGAACTACTTTAGAAAGCCTCCAAATGATACAGAGCCCCCAATTCAAGTCCTACAGAGGTGTAAGATTTGGCATCTCCTAGTAATTTTATATTTTATAGTTAAAAATACCACTCATGCAGACTAAAATTTGCTGTTGATACATTTTCCAAATAATATGAAATTTAGAAATTAAGTAAAAAGATAYTATAATTTCTGTTTTCCTAATGCCACCTATGACAAGAGGCTTAGGGCCTGGGAATTCAGAAAGCTCTCAGTGGCRTAAATTACTGGGAAGATATGCAAGACCAGCTTAATTCCACAATAAAGGAGTTCCCTGTTCATACRTAAATACTATTTTTTGAACTAATACAAACTGTTCATGCACCTTCCAAGGCTTTTTAACTAACAACATAACTAACTTACATACTTCTAAGTTGGAAAAAAGTGTTCTCGGTGCACATTAAAAATAAAGATTAATCAAATTGCCATAAAAATTCAGAACTTGTTAACCATACTGTCCTTCTCCCCCTTGCAAAAATATCATGAGCATTCTAGATTGTTCGTTTTTCAATAAAATCAAGATTGTGAGTCCACACATGCCTTTTGAACCCCAACTGTCTATTCAAGCATAGAACAGATCAATACATTAAGTCCAGCGAAGCAGAAGCCAAACTCTCCTATACATATCAGTCAAGYTTGTTCTTCCCATACTAATGAGGACAGTCTGACAAAAAAAAAGATGATGAAACAAGAGAAATATGCCACTTTCTTCAAATGCTTTTTAAAAAAGGAGGACACAAGTGATAAAGAGACTTAAAAAAAATAAAAACAAAACAYAAATCCAGAATGAAAATCCTGTTTCCTCATCTTGAAGTAAATTAGAAGAAAAAAATCATTTAATGAAAGAGGTCAAAGCTCAGGCTTGATTCAGCTTTCAGTTTCCACACACTCAACCAGATCAGCCTGTCACATCCCACAAGATAAGCAAGACTGAGCTCTGAGAGCCTGCAGATGGTGAAAGAACAACCAGGTTCTGCAAGGAGCGGCCTGTCAATCAGTAGGTGGCACTCTTCAAGTTCTGACAGGAGGAAATCAAGTAACAGCACAAGTGAGGACACATTATACAGTGAAGACTGGATTTGGGGAGAGAGAACAAAAAGCAGCATTGAACAATTTTAGCTGTAACTGACACCCATGGGGGAATGAAAGCGCTGCATTTCAACCACATATACAGCAATCSGTGCACCCAATCTCTACAGTTCCTGATTACAGTTATTGATATAAACATTTAGGATGAACATTACTGTATACTGGCATACTAAAACTAGTACCTCGTGAAACTGTTACATCTCCAGAGAATACTTTTATTTGTGTCCTCATAATTAACTGTAAGGCTGCGCTCACTATCCACTGACCGATAAAAAGGTATTATTTTAACAAAACAGAAGTATTATTAAAACTTATATTGTCACAGCCATTGCTCAAAGCTGGATAGCAAGTTTGTTACAACAAATAAAATATATGAGCAAATATTTAGAAACAATAGACAAATTCCTACTTTTGTGATATTTACTGACGAATAGATAGCTTATACACCAAAAGATTCATCAACTGCTTTTAGAGTTCAAATCAAAACAAGATAATACAAAAATGAAAAATCATTCCACAGAACAGGTGTAAAACTAGCTATTCTTGCAAATAGTGTTTCTTTATTTATAAAATACAGACTTTTCTGTATTTTAGAGATTCAAGTCAATACAAGTTACTGCCAAACTGATAAAAGAGTAAAAGAACAACAGATTTGGTAGCAGAGTTTGAGTACAGGTACTTGCAATTAAAACAACCAGCAGAGGGAGTATAAAAACAAAACATAAAAACTCCTAACAGCTCTCTTTTTAATTTTTTTCTTTTAAACTTATGATCTTAAAATTTCCCTTAAAATGATTATAACTGTGCAGAAGGTACAAGTTCCAAAATATGAAAAAACATCCATTTAATTTTAAAGTATTAAACATGACTAGAAATTATAACACTTTTTAAGCAGTATTAGTAAATTTAYCTTCTATTAGCCCCATCAAACTAAAATCCCATGATTTTAATCACGTTGATCAACAAGTTGCATAAGCCACTTCCAAGTCATAAACCCTCCCCCCTACACTCAGTTTCATRCTTATTTTATGATTCTAGAACTAAATTTGTGTTTCAAGAACAGTATATATCATCTACTTGTATCAGGCTACAGCATAAGATCTTAAAACTGAACAAAAGGTAGCACTGATGTGTACAATATATGATTTTAAAAAGATCCTTAGTGCAGACGAGTGTTCATATGAACATTTGAAAATCAAGACACTAAGTGATGTATATGCAGAACTAAACACCGATCTTCACTCTTTCAAGTTTTCACCAGATCCAACCTACAAGAGTGGCTTAAATGCCAACAAAAGGAGGAAGGACACAAACAGTGGTGACTGGAAACGTCAGCCTTGTTCCAAAACCTTAAATGAACAGCCATCCCACTCTAAGAAGTGATGAAGGTCATCACCAACTCAGGTACATTATCCTACTGACCATTAGCTACATGCTTTATGCATAACAATTTCTTTCACAGTTCATCTTAAACAAGAAACAAGCCTCCTGAGAGTCAACTCTGAAGAATTTACCTYCTTCCTCAAGGCCTGTGAGTACTATGTTCCCCCAGGCTTTCAGGCAAATACTGACAACGGAGCTTAGAAGTCAAARGGAGATAGGATTAGTTATTACAAATGTAAACCACATGCTTTATAGACTACAAGTTGCAAAAATACCTAACTTAGATACATGCATATTCTTTCGATATTAATTGCTCACATCCAGTTCCCATTCCCCTGGCTTTCTGTTGTGTTTATTTGACAATTTTCTCCCACCTTCCTTCTAATTAAAATAATAGTGCTTCCGAGCAGGACACATGCTGCTCCTGTATGTTCCTTCAAAGCCTGGGATTACAAAGTGCCAGTCCTGATGGGTGCCATTGAATGACATCATGTACCATTGCAAATATACACTATTCTAGGGACAACTTGCTTCTCAGTGCAGAGCCAAAATTCCTGGGGATGAAACCCAGGGACAATTCCATTTTCCACATCAATAACTAAATTTTAAGGAAAATTTAATTACAAAACCAAATTCTGCCCACTTTCACACGATACTTAGTGCTGAAGATCAGCATTTGGCTTACAAAATCCTGATTAGATGTAATAAATACACAAACCAGGAGTAAGAGGGTTGAGTCAAGACTGACTTTTCAGTTAGCCCAGGTACAGGAACCCTTTAAACTTTATTTAAACTTAAAATTGCCATTTTTCCCTACAACAGACCTCTCCTACAGATACTATCCTTAAAGCTTTAAGCAGCCTTAAAGTCTGTCACGTTCAAGTGCAAGATAAACCYGCTGCATCACAAAGGAAAGCAGATTAAACATGATTTTATGTAARATTATCAATATGTCAGTAATATTCCCAGAAGTACAAGCCTCCATCCTGTAAAATACTCGTATCTGTGAGTACACTCAAGGGACACAGATGAAATATGCTACACACCTGCAACTTGAGAGACCTTGCTTGTAGAACAAACGTGGGATGCTCTTGTGAAGACATCTCAYGAAAACCTGGAATGCCTGGCAACTTGCAGTATCCTAAATATGGTAGAAATCCACTGGAGGATTGATCCAGGACTGCAGATATGTTTCCTGGACACATTGTTTTGCAGCAAACTACACATTTAAAAAATTAGGAACAACCACACACACAGGGTCTACATAACCATCTACAGTTCAGTCTAGCRCTTCATTCAGAATCGTAAGAAAAACAGTCAGGTAAGGCACAAACTGAATATTGCAGAATGTGAAATTTTAAAATAACAATTATCTAAGAAAGTCTGGAAAGCCTGACTGGATTACATGCAAACAGAARAAGGTCTAAACAAGAAGGAATAATACATCCCCAGCAATTTCATTGCTTTCCAGTCTTGAATATCCTATTAGGTCACTTTTAAGTCTCCCCTTCGAAACAAACCATCTTGTCCCTCTTCCCTACAGAACTCACCRTTTTCCCCTGTAAAAATACTTAGGCTTTTTTTGTCCACAAAGTCTAACAGTATATGCACGGATATGTATATTACTAASAATTTGAAATATCATTTGAGAATCAGTAAGAACTACGAGATACAGTATGTTATCTGCATTATTCTATACGATCTCACCCTCTTCAAAGCAATAATAATAGTCTTCTTGTTGTACTGTAATAAGTATTGTGTACAGTACTCCTAACACAGTCCAACAAGTGCTCTTTGCAATAGCTGCACTGTAACYGAATAGTATCTGGTCTGACTTCTGTCTACTCCACCTCTTTTTTCAGTTTGGTTTCCTAAGGAAATCAGACTTATGCAACCATTTGGAGGATGTACACATATGTACGTATGCGTGCTCGCATATGAACATCTGCCTGACCTTATTAATACCTCTTGACTCCCCTCGGCCAGTTTCAATCAGAGTCGATTCAAGATTAGAGATCTCAGACTTTTAAGTTCTTGAAAGTTTCATGAAACAGGCAGCAGAGGACAGAAAAGTGGCTCCACAGACACAGAGAGGCTGTACGTCTTATTAGAGATGTCAGTAAGTTCACAGGGAAAAGAGCTGCTCTGCCCCTTTCCTGCCTGCAGGAAAATCTTCCGTCAGAGGTCACTCAGTCAAACATAAGCAAGTTTTTTCTGTTCAAGTGTTCATAAAATTGCTCAAGTGTAAGCCACTACTTCTTTTAAAATGGTGTGTGTGCAGAGCTGATGTTTTCCTTACTTTCTTTTTCTTGGTCTAGACTGCCCTACATGACACATTCTCTGGCTCTGTCCCTTACTCCCAAGTCTACTTACTTTAAAACATCAGAGGTCTACTACATCCATGACTAGCATTCAATGCCTCTCAAATGCAGAGAAAAAAAATGCAAGAGCTTAAGAATCCCTTGAGGCTCTAAAACTAAACATGTATGTGGCATAATCATCTATTAAATAAAGTTTCATATTTAAAGCACTGTCTTTTTGCAACTATCTTTATACATCTCTCCCATATAACAGAATACAAACACACTTGTAGGCTATTAACACTTAAGAAAGCTGTGAGGTATTAAGACAAACAGAGGTTTCAGTTGACATCTTTATACCTCTTACGTCCCCTCAAAATACATACATGCATGAACTAAATACYGTTTGCCCGTATCCAAAAAACCATAAAAGTGAAGGTACGCCAAAAAATTAAAATGAAAATTGAGAGACACTTTAAGGGATAAAYCTACGATTTAAGAAAACATCCCACAAAATCCCCAAACCAATCACTGTTGATCAAAGTCATCCTCAGCATCAAAACATTAGGGGGAAAGAAAAAAAGTTCTTCGTTAGTTAGAGCTATTCAAGCCAAATAYGCTCACTGCTTTGAAATTCACCAATCCCAAATCTAACCTAGGTAGCAGCAAATTCTCTGGTGTAGGCGGGGAGTGCTGGCGATGAGGGGCTCCCAGCGGGGACGGCCAGCCCGGCCCCGAGCGGGGGTCGGCCCGAAGCCCCGGCTGGCCCGGGCCACGGCCGCGCTGCCCAGCGGCCCCGCAAGGCGCCGACCGCCGAGGCGCGGTTCGTCAATGAAACGCCTCGGAAACGTGAACGCCGGCGGCGAGGCGAGGCGAAGCAGCGGCGCAGGCAGCCACGAGGGCGGCTCGGGGCGAGCCCCCACGGGGAGCCGGCCCGGCCGCACCGCGGTGAACGGGGTGCTTCGGCAACTTAACCCCCCCCTCCCCCCCGCCGCCCTTCGTCCCCGCCGCCTCGGCGGCTCCCCCGGGCCCCGCACAGGCACTTACCGAGCCGTCCCCGGAGGCGCACAGGCGGCTGCTCTCGCCTCCCCACCACCTCCTGACACCGGCTCAGCGCAGCCCCCGCCCTCGGGCTTGCTGCGAGCTGGGGAGCGTTTCGGCGGCAGCGGAAGGCGCTCGCCGCTAAGTGCCATTATTGAACGCGTCAATGCCCCACTTATCCCGGCAGTCGGTCACTTATTCCCTTTACAGCACCAGCCCCCAATAGCAAGAAGCACATGTTTCCTCTCCGGCTTGTCATCCGCTTTGCAAGGAAGCCACGGCCAGAAGAAGGAGACACTCAATGCCAAAATCGTATCAAAACCACTGAAATTGCAAGCGTGTGGCAGATCTGACAGGAGGTGCAGAAAGAAGCAATACATGTCACCCTTTTCCGTTCTCATCCGCTTCTTTTCTGTCAACTGCCGATACTACAATGCCTCCTTATTGCTACTTCAAGTAAGTAGAGGGAAAAGTCTCCATTCCCCTACGTATCATTCCCGATCAAATTAAGCGTGCCTCAAATAAAAAGCGAATGCACACACACACACCGAGTTACGTCTGATCCCGAAACGATGCAGAAATCCCCGATGCATTACACGCAGTTCCCACAAAGAGCACTCGCTTTCATCCAGCATCCCCTTTGTCCGTGCATCCTCAACACACGCCCGGCCGCTCTTCTATGTGTCCACGCACGCCCCACGCACACAACCCCTTTGTGTCTTCGCCTCCCCCCCCACTCACAAAGAAATGCCCTACCCTCAACGCATGCACCCAGCCTCGGGCAACAGCCCTTCACCGCCCCGAGCCATGCGCGACCCGCCGCCGGGCACAGCGCTCCGGTACCTACTTGTGCTCAAGAAACAGTCTGTAAACCTCCTAAAGCAGCTTGCAGAATTAGATCCATCTTCCATGTCTGGCCCTAGGCGTAGGGGAGACGAGAAGGAGAAGAAGGCGCCTCTCTGCCGCTGCTGCCGCCTAGGAGTCCTGCTCCCGCCGGGTCCGTCGCCTCCTCGGATCCCGTCGCCGCGGGCTGCTGCTGCTGCAGCACCGAGGGAATTGCAGGACCACAGGCGAGAGGCGGCCGGGGAAAGGAGGAGCCGAGACTGGTGCTGCCGGGGGCCGCCGGCTGTGGAACGGAGCAGCAAGCCCTGGATGGAGGAAGAACAGAACAGTCTCCTCCTGCCGCTGCCGCCTGGATGGGCGATCAAGTGAGCTGCTGCTGCTGCTCCGCCAACATCTCTTCCTCCTCCTCCTCCTCCTGCCGCTCTTGCTGCCTCTCCTCCTCCTTCCCTCCCTTGGAGACTTGTGAGGTTAAAGGAAGACGAGGAGGGGAAACGAGGAGGCGGCGGCAAGAAGTAAAAAGAAGATGGAGAAGCGGAGGAAAAGGAGGGGATTGGAGCGAGGAAAGGAGCCGCTACCGCTCTGGGGACGATGCTGGCGGAGGCGGCGGAGGAGGCTGTCCCTGCAGCGCGGCTCCTGCTGCTGGTGGTTGTTAGGAGGAGAGAAAGGGAGCTGCAGGCAGCCGAGCCGCCTCCAGGAGCGGGGGGAGGAGGAGACCCGCCGCTGCCTCCACCTCCGCCGCTCTGGCCATGGGAGTGGAGCGGGCGGCTGCCGGAGCCGGGCTTTTCCCCTGCTGCTGCAGCCAGGGGGGCCGGGGGGCGGGATAAGATCCGCTTCTCCGGGTTGGACATGCTTCCGCTCTTCCCTCCCTTTCGCGGTAGTTTAAGGCAGGACGCCTAGGAGAGACACCGGAGTAGACAGAAAGGGARAGCCAAGAAAGGAGCGAGCACGAGAGACAGCCGCGGCTCGGTCCTTCGTTCCCTCCGGCAACCCCCGGGCAGTATTTCCTCCGCAGCCCGGCTCCCCTCCCTCACAAAGTCTTCACATTTCCGTTCCCCCTTTAGGCTGGAGGGGGACGCGGCGCTGCTGACCGCGAAGCGGTTCCGATCCCCTTTTAAAGTCCGCTTTTCCTCATGCTCCCACCTGGCATTCAAACAAGAGAACGGCAACAATCTGTATTTTCTTCTATGCAATGCAAATATTGCCCTGTATGTGCGTGCGCGTCTGCAAAGAGGCAGATAAAATCACTGCAGTGCTGCTTCCAATACCAGCCCCGGCCGCCAGAAAACGCCCACTGGCGGAGCAATCACTTCCCAAGCTGCCTCCCTTCCTCTCACTACCAACCACACACACACGAGCACAGCGCTTACCGAAAGGGATCGCGGAGAGCGCGAGCGACACAAGAGAAAGATCCTCCCTATGCGGCCTCAGTATTTTAAACAGCTATTTCCAGCCTCTGAGATCAAAAGGCAGACGCCCTGCCGCGCCGGCGATGAAGASGCTCGAGAGCAGACCCTCAGTTTCGCTGAGGCATCACGCCCCCCTTCCCAYACCGACGTGCATACGGTGCCGAGCAGACTGCTCTCCGCAGCGCACGTGTGTTTCGCACACCGGCTCCCTTCTTCTTTCCTCCCCTCCCTCCCTGCCCCCGAGTTTTACCAGGCGCGCACCGACCTACCTCTCACCCCTGGGCACCAGCCCTCCGAGCCATGCGGTCCTCCGAGGCGCTGCCCGAGGCCCCGGCCCCAGGTGCGGCGGCGCGTGTCACACCCGCGGTGGCCTCGGCCCCGCTCCGCACTCCCAGGCGGAGCCGCACGCCCGAGCTGGCGGCGGGGTGCGAGCTCCCGCCGGGCGGCCGAGCCCGCAGGCCTGCGCGGCCCCCTTGACCGGCCCGCCAAAGCCCGCCAGCCGCCTGGGCCCAGCCGGTGCCGCTGCGCAGGGGCCGCCCGGGCGCTGCCCGCCGGGGCCGGTGGCACGGCGCCTCGGCGGGGCTCCCCGCGAGGAAACGCCCGCCCCGGGCAACCCCGGGAGGAGGCTGGAAACGGAGCGGGGCCGAGCGCGGCGCCAGCAGCCCCTGCGCCCCGTATTTCGTTTTCGCCCTCAACTCGCTCTGCCCTCGGCGCCAGCCGCCGCCGAGAGGCGGGAAGGGAGGGCGAAGCGCGCCCCGCCGCTGCCTACCTCGGGCAAAGGGGAAGAGCGCCAGCGTCGCCAGCCAGCGGGGGGCTGCGGCCGGCCTGGCGCTGGCCCGGCCCGCCGCTCCGCTCCGCTCCTGGCCGCGGCGCTTCCCTCGCGGTGAGCCGCGGGGGGAGCCGAGGACACGCGTGCGCCCCAGCCGGACCCGGCCGCGGAGGAGCCGTTGCCCC